>NW_027459801.1:0-77251 GCF_025594145.1 Primulina tabacum | reverse complement strand
CGAGCCAACCACCTGAAACCGTCAAAAGAAGCCAAGCCGTGAGGAGCACAAGGAAGACAAACTTTCTGTACATGTTTCATGGTGAATGGAGGCCAAAAACATGAAACGCTCTTTCGAGAGTCACTTTGGCACATTGCACCGTAAATTTTCGTACGCCCTCTAAACTTGACCAAATCACAAACGGAAAAAAACTTGACCTTCCTAACTCAATGGGGTACTGTTCAATCTAAGACCGTAGGCTAAAAGCCAACCAAGAACTCGAAACACACCTCTGAACCGAAGCACAACTTGCTGTCACAAAAATACAGCAGCGGCGCTTGCGTTTCTTTGCGTTGTTTGCAAGGTTAATGGCCATTGGGGCTTGAACCACCGACCATAACCTCTTCCCAACATCCTAAGGGTTGGCTTGAACCATGGCTAAGGGCCCTAGGCCAGCCAAAATCCAATCAACACCATGGATCACCCGAACTTCCACCGAGAGGCGAACCTGCGCGCGTGGGGCGAGTTGCTTCGTTTGCTGTCATGGACCATTCCAGCGGCCATTTGATTGACCATGGCATGATCTAGACATCAAGGGGTATGGTATGGACCGTGGCTAAGGGCCAGATGCCAGACAAGATCCATACCAACCTAATAACCGAACACCAACTCATGCAGAAAATGAAAGGGATCGAAGGGGGCTGTTCTTGTTTATTTTTAAAAAACCGATTGGGACGTGAACCAAGCCATGAAAGGGCATCTTGGTCATGTCCTAGACATGCTAAGGAAGGGTTTAAACCAGGGTACAGGCCCAAGATCCAACCAAGATTCGAACCATCCTTAGACAAACAAACCAGAATTTTCGAAATCCAATTCTGCACTATGGGGAGGTTGCTGTCATTTCGTTTTGCTGAGGGAAAAATGGCTTAAACCAATGGACTAATCCCTTCCTAACACACCCTATAACATTCCTAGAAGCAGCCTGGAAAGCCTGGACTCGAGCCAACCACCTGAAACCGTCAAAAGAAGCCAAGCCGTGAGGAGCACAAGGAAGACAAACTTTCTGTACATGTTTCAAAAATGTGCTGTCAAATATTTCGGTTTTTACCTCATAAAATCTTGATCATGAAAGGTTTAAAATCATATTATAGCTTGATTGAAGAGTGAAAGGAAAAATTAAACATGCCTTGGTTTGTTTCGAATGAAAAACAAACGAAACGACGACGCGGCGCGGCGGAGACGGAGTGTTCTTCTTTCCTACTCGATTTTCTCTCTTGTTTCTTGCTAGGAGTCTCACGATTTTTGCTCTGATTAAGCTCTGAATTTCGGTGATAATGGTGGGGACAGAATGGCTAGGAGTGAGGGGAGTTTACTAATTAAATGGGATACAAAATGGCAAGCTCCTCACTTTCTATCCTAGTTGTTAGCTAGATAAGGAATGAGGTGTCATTAGGTGGGATTGAGGGGTGATATGATGACCGATTCCTCCTACTCAAACAAGGCTAAGATATTGATTGATTATTAATTAATGGTGATTAAAAATGAAAGGGTTATCATACCAAGAAATAATAAGGAAAGAGTCAAATGTGATGAGCTGCCAAAGAAATATTAAATCACCTATGAGGTGGTCGAAATTATGCTATTAAGTGGAGGAAAAATATTGCTTAAATAATGTATTTTAAATCTTTAGTGTTTTATCTGCCCATTAAATATTTAGTGAATTGAGAAATTAATTATTGAACTTTATTTACTACTTATCTCAAATTAAAATTATTTCTCAAACATTCTTTTACATTAAATTGACTTATTATTTATCTTAAATAAATTCTAAGAATATTTTCTTAATATTAAATTTTATCTCAAAACTCCAACTCCAGTCCGGCCTCACTTAATTAACTGAAAGGATATTAGTTAAACTACTGCATAAAAAAAATAATTAAATTAAAAAAAAAGAATTTAGTTACTCATGCAATAACATCATTTTAATTTAAATACTGGAAATTATGCATGGCTTAGACGTAGTCCGATTTACGGGTTCTACAACTCTCCCCCCTTAAAAGAAATTTCGTCCTCGAAATTAAAACTTACCGAATAACTCGGGATACCGACTCCTCATCTCTGGCTCAGACTCTCACGTAACTTCCTCCTCTGAATGATTAAGCTATTTGACTTTCACTCGCTTAACCAGCTTGTTCCGAAGCTTCTTTTCCTGTCTGTCTAAGATTTGCACTGGTCTCTCTTCATAAGACAGTTCGGAGTGAGCTGCAACGGCTCCAAGTTCAACACTTGCGAAGGGTTTTCCATATACTTCCTCAGCATAGAGACGTGGAACACATTGTGTACTCCGGCCAGATTCGGCGGAAGAGCAACACGATAAGCTAACGTCCCAACTCTGTCGAGGATCTCGAATGTTCCAATGAATCTCGGACTGAGCTTCCCTTTCTTCCCGAACCGCATGATACCCTTCATAGGTGCTACCTTCACAAAAACATGGTCGCCAACGGCAAACTCTAGCTCTCTCCTCCGCTGATCCGCATAACTCTTCTGTCGACTCTGAGCTGTCCTCATCCTATTCCGGATCTTGACTACTACATCGGCAGTCTGCTGAATAATCTCTGGACCTAACTCTGATCTTTCTCCTACTTCATCCCAGTGAATAGAGATCTGCACTTGCGACCATACAGTGTTTCATACCGAGCCATACCTATAGACGACTGGAAACTGTTGTTATTGGTGAACTCCACTAATGGCAAGTTCGACTCCCAACTCCCAGAGAAATCCATAACACAAGCGTGGAGAAGATCCTCCAAAATCTGAATAACCTGCTCTGACTGCCCATCTGTCTGAGGGTGGAAAGCTGTGCTAAATAACAAATTCGTACCCATAGTCGAATGCAAACTCTTCCAAAATGAAGAAGTGAATCTGGGATCTCTGTTAGACACTATAGAAACTGGAATACCATGAAGTCGGACTATCTCCCGGATATACAACTCTGCATACTGAATCATGGTGAAAGTCTTCTTGATAGGCAAGAAGTGCGCTGATTTGGTAAGACGATCAACAATCACCCAGATAGCATTTGATCCTCTGACTGACTTCGGCAAACCGGTCACAAAGTCCATGGTGACATTCTCCCACTTCCACTCGAGAATGGGAAGAGGCTTGAGCATACCTGCTGGTCTCTGATGCTCTGCTTTCACAAGCTGACATGTCAGACACTCGGATACAAACCGTCTGACGTCTTTCTTCATACCAGGCCACCAATACAATAACTACAGGTCTTTGTACATCTTCGTACTCCCAGGATGAATAGAGTACGGCGACATATGGGCCTCAGAAAGAATATCTGCTCGGATAGAACCACTGCTAGGAACCCACATTCTGTCGCGATATCTCACTATACCGTCGCTGACTGTATACAAGACACTGCCCTTGGCCTCATCCCTCTGCTTCCACTTTGTCAACTGCTCATCTACTGACTGACCACTGTGAATATGATCTAGAAGAGAGGACTGAATAGTCAAGGTAGATAGGCAGGGAACTCTACCTCGAGGATAAGTCTCTAGATCAAACCTCTGCATCTCAGACTGAAGAGGTATCTGAATCGTCAAATGAGCCATCACTGCGACCTTCCTGCTCAATGCATCCGCAACTACATTATCTTTGCCCGGGTGGTAGCTAATGTCACAGTCGTAATCCTTCACTAACTCCAACCAACGTCTCTGACGCATGTTCAGCTCCTTCTGTGTAAAGAAATACTTGAGGCTTTTATGGTCGGTAAATATCTGGCACTTCTCCCCATACAAATAATGTCTCCAAATCTTCAAGGCAAATACCACGGCGGCCAACTCTAGATCATGGGTAGGGTAGTTCTTCTCATGGGTTTTCAACTGTCGAGAAGCATACGCTATCACTGTAGAACCCGAAGATCAGATTACGTATAAGCCATGCATAATTGCTACTATTTAAATTAAAAATGAATATTTTATATATATGAAGTGTTTGATTTATTTTAATAATTTTAAGTCATGATTATTTTTTAAAGGTAGATGTTTAGTTTTATCTTTTCAGGATAAATACGCGAGGCCGAACCCGAGTTTGGGGATCAGAGATAAGATTAATAATAAGATTAATAATAAGAAAAATATTCCTAAATTTAAATTAAGTCAAAGAATAATTTAATTTAAAGAAAAAGAATGTCTTTGGGATTTAATAAATTAATTAGAGCTAAGTTGGTGAATAAGTTCTTTAGGTTAATATATAATTAAGGTTTAAAGTAAAATGTGTAAACAATGGAGGATGAATTAATCTAAGTATAATATTCAAGAAATTAAACATAGCATTTGAATATTTAAATTTGAGGTCATGCAATGCCATGTAAGAGCTTATCCTAAATTAAGGTGTTAGTTCACTAAAATGTATAATAAGTATTTAAAAACCTTAAATAATAAAAACGCAAGTTTTAAGCCATAATATACCATGCAAATGAGTAATAATATTCGGTCAAGACAATTCAAAAATTTTAGTAAACCCCATTCAAGTCACTCCTAAATGGCTTTTATAGTATATTCATTTCCCACTTTTAAGTTATCAATTATGAGTAATGCAAAAACAATAATTCACCTTAAAATTTTTCTCAACCCATTAGCCTAACATAAACGAGGAGTGCAGCAAGATTTAAAATGAAAAGTTTCGGCAGCAAGAAGGTGAAAGAAATCCAAGTGCCATTCAAAATTCCCCCACTTGTAACCCCCATCTAAATGCACTTCAAGACCCATTTATCACCTCTTGTAACCTTCATCTTCTTTACCTAGCAGCCTCCATCCACAAACTTCGAAATTAACAGAAGGATCAGCTGATAAAAATCGTGCAACAGCAGCAGAAATAAGAAGAAGAAACCAACTCCGTTCCGCCGCTCGTATTCATCGTATTGATTTGTTTTCTTCAAAACAAATTCCAGGCATGTATATATGGTTTCTTTGCTCTTCAATCAAGTCATATTAGATATTTTAAATCAGTATATGATCAAGCATATGAGATAAAACGAAATATACCAGCAACTTGCAAGAAATCTGTATAAGGCACTCACGGCTCTTGTTTTTGTGCTTCACGGGTTGGATTTTTGTGTTGTTTACAGGGGATTGCTCGATTCCAGGCATTCATGGATGCTTCTAGGAATGTTTTAGAGTGTGTTAGGGTGTTTTTGGTTCGTTGGTTTACATCCATACACGCACAAACAAATAAATGACAGCAACTTTCCCTTAGGTGCAGAAATGAGTCACGGTTTTGGTCATTTGGGTGGTTAAGGTGAGTGTTCGAATCTTAGCTGTCCTAGGGACTGTAGCCATGGTTAGAACCCTCACTTATCATGTCTAGGACGTGACCAAAGTGTCTTTTCAAAGCCTGGTTTGTGGTTCCATCAGATTTTTAAAACAGCATCACAAGCATCATTCGATTTCTTTTAGTTTCTGAATTGTGTGAGTATGGTTTCGGTTTTTGGGTGTTGGACGGATTGTGGTTGGCTTATAGCCCATAGCCATGGTTCATACAACACTCCATTATGTCTAGATCGAGCCATGGTCGATCAAATGACCCTTGGAACGAGACAAGACAGTAAAATATATTTCATTACAAGACTCCACCCCAAGGGGTGCTCTCGGCTGGTATTCTGTTCTTGTTCTAGGCGGTTGCTTGGGTTGTGGTTGGCTTTTAGCCCTTAGCCATGGTCCAAGCCATGCCTTAGGATATTGGTAAGAGTCCTTGGTTGGTGGTTCAAGCCAATGGTCATTAAATTTCAGAGTTTATACCACAAATACACAAGCTGCTACTGCTGGATTTTTGACAGCAACTTTCATTTCGATTTTGTTGCTTGTTTGAGTTCTTGGTTGGCTTTTAGCCCATGGCCTTGGACTGGACAGTACCTTAATGAGTTAGGAAAGTCATGTTTTTGGCCGTTTGTGATTCGGTTGAGTTTTGAGGTCGCACGAGAATTTACGGTGCAAGGTGCCAAAATGACTCTCGGAAGAGTGTTTTATGTTTTTGGATTCCATTCACCAATTTTCGTGTACAGCTATCATCATGAACATTTTTCAGTAGGTTAGGGGTATTTTTAATCATGGTTAAATGTCGGTTTAATGTTGGTTCGGGTTGGTACGAAGCCATGATTAAAAATCAAGTTATTGGTTCTAATCATCTCGTTTTTAGTTCGATTGTTAAGTTTTTGTCAAGTTAGGATTTATTGCATGTGTCACATATTAGAATTAAGTCGCAGCAAGCATGGGAACGATCCAACTCATCCGGTAAAAATAAGTTTATAATTATATTACGTGCATAAAAATAAAATGTTTATTTTTGAGATATATGCGATATGTCTTGTGGCCACCTTATGTTTATGGGTTTGGAAGTCGGTAGGCGCAACCGAGGACCTCTCCACCCGGTGACTTACGACCGGTTTACGATTATGTATGGGTATGGATATCCAGTCCAAGGGCTGTGGTGATCTCTACCGCCCAGTATACTGTGGTTTAGTCTGATCAGGCGCTCACGTTATGTTATGGGCCACTTGCTTAGAAACATTATCTCTACAAAAAAATTATGATATGATATGACAGAGCTCTATGGAGCAAAGCTTTTACGTGTGATTTTCAGATATGCACGTGGTTATAATTATTCATGATACGATTTTCACTGCACGTTTTACGATACTTTATTTTTACGTTGCATGCAATTTTATATATATTACTTGTTATTCACGATATATACATGTTGAGTCTTTAGACTCACTAGACTTGATTGTTGTAGGTACTGATGAGGTCGAGACGGAGGGCGTAGACCAGTGAGCTATCTTGTGGCAGCAGTAGAAAACCCGAGGACCTCATGTTTTGGTTTATGCACCTTTTATTATTCAAACTCAGTTTTAATACGTTGGATTATTTTTAAATTGTTGTTTACGTTGGATTATTTTTAAATTGTTGGTTGAAAACAATATTTGCTTCCGCTGTTATTTTAAAGTTAAATTATTTACATGTTTTTTATAAATGAGGCAAGATAATTATTTATTTAGAAAATTTTTAATAATTCCGCTAAAATATGAATACGAAATACGGGCCTTTACAATCACCTTCCCATGCTGCATCAACACTGCGCCCAAACCGAGCTTCGAAGCATCGGTATACAAAACAAAATCTCCGGGCCCTAACGGCATGGCCAAAACTGGTGCTGAGATAAGAGCTTGCTTCAAAGTATCGAAGCTCTTCTGACACTCATCGCTCCACACAAATTTAACATTCTTCTTTGTAAATGATGTGAGTGGAACGGCAATAGAGGAGAATCCCTGAATAAAATTCTGATAATATCCTGCTAGCCCGAGGAAACTGCGGATCTCTGATGCATTCTGCGGCACAACCCAATCTCTGACTGCTGCAACTTTCGCTGGGTCTACCTCAATACCGCTGCTAGAATGCCACTAACCATGCATTTTACGATTTCTATTTGCAAGGTCTGCAACAGTGGTCAGATGTCTGCTGTGATCCTCCTGATTCTTCGAGTATACGAGAATGTCTTCTATGAACACTATCACAAACTGGTCAAGATACGACTGAAATACGCGATTCATGAGATCCATGAAGATCGCTGGCGCATTCGTCAAACCGAACGGCATCACAAGGAACTCGAAGTGGCCATAACGAGTCCTAAAAGCAGTCTTGGAAACATCGGCATCTTTCACTCTCAACTGGTGATAACCGGAACGCAAGTCAATCTTCGAGAATACCGAAGCTCCCTGCAACTGATCAAATAAATCTTCAATCTGCGGAAGTGGATACTTGTTCTTCACTGTCACCCTGTTCAACTCCCGGTAGTCAATGCAGAGCCTCATAGAACCATCATTCTTCTTCACAACCAAGACTGGTGCGCCCCATGGAGAAAAACTCGGGCGAATGAACTCCTTGTCCAGAAGTTCCTGAATCTATTTCTTAAGTTCTGCCATTTCTGTCGGTGCTAGTCGGTACGGTGCTTTCGAAATCGGAGCCGTACCTGGCATAAGCTCAATAGAAAACTCCACATCTCTCCCGGTGGCATACCAGAGACGTCCTCAGGAAAAACGTCTAAGAAGTCTCTAACAATCGGAACATCTGAAGCTGACTGACTGGGTGCCTTGGGACAGATATAAAAGTTGCTAAAAACGCCCGACACCCTCTATGCATGAGCTTCCTAGCCTGGACACAAGGTATAATGCACGGTAAAAAAGTACATGTCTGGTTCGAATAAGAACTGCGTCATCCCAAGAGGTCAGACTAGAACATATCTCCGCTGGAAGTCAATCAAAACACTGTTCCGCAATAGCCAGTCCATCCCTAGAATGATGTCAAACTCTGGCATCGGCAGTACGATAAGATCCGCATAAACAAGATTGCCATGAAGCTCGAGGTCTATGTCTCGGATCACATTGGTAGCTGTCATCTCATCTCCAGAAGGCAGTACTACTGAATACGCCACATCTAACCCAACGGTCTTGACCTTGAGGAAGTTAGCAAAGACTTCCGAAATAAACGAGTGAGTAGCCCCTGAATCTATCAAGGCTTTCGTAGCGGAACCGGATATAAAAATTCTCCCTGAAAGATTGGAACTCTAAGTTGAACCCAATAATTACAAGAACTAAACTTATAGTCATGAAAAGGCCAGAGTTCTCCTAAACTAAATTCCCAAAAATAACACTGATTAGAGCATGCAATCCTATCGTCAATTCTATGTTCAAAATATTAACCCAGATTCCCAAAACATCGAATTTCAAATATAAACTTAAAGCTGTAAGATACCTGTCATGAGCATGGTGTCTGGGTTCGTCTCCGCTGCATGGAGATCAAAGACTCTGCCTTGGGTAGGCAGACTTCCCTGTGGGCATTGCGGTAGCAAGTGGTCTGGACTACCACACTTGTAACACTTCCCGGAACCATACATACATGCTCCAGGATAGCGGCGTGAGCACTTGGGACAGATTGGGTGCTCAAAGGTCCTTGGGACTGCACGTCCTTGTTGCAGCTGCCTCTGACCTCTGTTCTTGGGTGGGCCGTGGAAAGGCCTCTTGTTCTGATGCTGCTGCTGAGGAGGAGGAGGATGGTGTGGTACTGGAACCGGTCGCTTACCCTAACGATCCCTCTCAATGTCATGATGGTCCTGCTCTGCAGCTAGAGCTCTGGAGATGGCAACATCATAAGTAGTAGGGCCAGCCACCCTAACATCGCGGCGCAAGATCGGCCGCAGACCATCCATAAAATGCCTCAGTTTGGCTACAGCATCATTGGCGATCAGGGGCACAAAGTGGCAACCCCTCTCAAACTTACGGATGAACTCCGTAACAGTCATATCTCCCTGCCTCAGGGTCATGAACTCCCTGGTCAATCTGGAACGCACCTCATCAGTAAAATATTTGGAGTAGAATACCTCCGTGAAGCGCGTCCAACTCAGTGTAGCCAAGTTCAAAGCTACTGATGCTCCTTCCCACCATAGGCGTGCATCTCCTCCGAATAGATAGGTGGCACAACGAACTCTGTCTGCATCTCCAAGCTCCATGAACTCGAAGATAACCTCGAGGGACTTAATCCAGCCCTCGGCAATCATGGGATCAGACGTCCCTGAAAACTCCTTCGGACGCATCTTCATAAACCGCTCATAAGTAGCCTCGGGCCCTGTCGGCCTGGCTGCCACAGCATTGTTCCCCGCAAACTGTGCGAAGAACTGAGTCATCCCAGCTAGCATCTGGGCATTCATGTCAGGTGGAGGGGGTGGAGGCCCGTTCCTCTCCTGTCTCTGATCCTCCCTGTCCTCCTGGCGAGGCTCATCATCTCTCGCACGCTCAAGAATGCATCTAGGGGGCATACTGTTCCATACATAACCCATACGTAACTAACATGCATAATTTCCATAATTTCTTTAAAATTTTAAATAACTACTGAATAATCAAAATCTGAACATAAAATAGTTCATGAGAACATGTTGTTAAAATATTTCATGCTGTAAACGAAATGCGTAAACGTAAAACTTACATACCAAAGACGTGACTTCATGAGCTTCTCGAGGTCACTAGTAGTACAACCCTTTACAAGAACATAGGCTCTGATACCAGCTGTAGAGGCCCGAAATTCGTACTTGAAAATTTGCGGAAAAATTTGAAATTTTCTTTTTAAATAATTAAAATGCCTCATAAACTGATAAAAAGATTCAATGTTTAAAGTAGCAGCGGAAGTAAACAATGTTTTCAAAATAACAACTTAAAATAATTCAACAAAATAAAAATGCTGAGTTTGGAATAAAAATAGTAAGTGCTGAAAATGAGGTCCTCGGGTTCCACTACTGCCGACCCAATATGGCTCACTGGTCCCCGCCCTCGATCCCGACCTCATCAGTACCTACAACAATCAAGTCTAGTGAGTCTAAAGACTCAGCATGCATATATCGTAAATAACAAGTAATAATAATAAAATTGCATGCATGGTAAAAATATCATGAGTCTGGCGTAACGTAAAAATATCATGTCATGAGTAATTATAATACGTGCACAACTGAACTGAAAATCATAAGTGAACTGGTTGCTCAATCGAGCCCTGTAATAAAATAACATGTCATAAATTTTCTGTTGAGATTATGTTCTACGCAAGTGGCCCCTGAACTGAACTGAACTGGATCGCCTGATCAGACTAAACCACAGTATACTGGGCGGTAGAGATCATCACAGCCCTTGGACTGGATATCCGTACCAATAAATGAACTGAACTGAACCTGTAAGTGACCACCGGGTGAAGTAATAATCCCATGATAATGAAGTGACCACAAGCAATATCGCATAAATCTCAAAAATGAATATTTTATATTTTTGCACGTAATATAATTAAATAACATAATTAAATATCCTGTATTAATTTTACCGAATGGGTTGGATCGTTCCTAGGCTCGCTGCGACTTAAATCTAACATGAAAAATATGCAAATGATTTACT
This sequence comes from Primulina tabacum, assembly GCF_025594145.1. NCBI lineage: Eukaryota > Viridiplantae > Streptophyta > Magnoliopsida > Lamiales > Gesneriaceae > Primulina > Primulina tabacum. The sequence goes on along the minus strand of NW_027459801.1, from coordinate 66,279 downwards.
CGCTCAAACTTGGTAATTGACTCCAAAAACGAGACAATTACGCCCAATGACTTGGTATTTAATCATGACTCCGTGCCATCCCGAACCAACACCGAACCATCGTTTATTCATGATTAAAATACACTTAAAATGATGAAATAATGCTCTTAACATGTCAGTATTTCGAAATTTGGTGAATGGAGGCCAAAAACATGAAACGCTCTTTCGAGAGTCACTTTGGCACATTGCACCGTAAATTCTCGTACGCCTTCTAAACTTGACCAAATCACAAACGGCCAAAAACATGACCTTTCTAACTCAATGGGGTACTTTCCAGTCTAAGACCATAGGCTAAAAGCCAAACAAGAACTCGAAACACACCTCTGAACCGAAGCACAACTTGCTGTCACAAAAATACAGCAGCGGCGCTTCCGTTTCTTTCGTTGTTTGCGAGGTTAATGGCCATTGGGGCTTGAACCACCAACCATAACCTCTTCCCAACATCCTAAGGGTTGGATTGAACCATGGCTAAGGGTCCTAGGCCAGCCAAAATCCAAGCAACACCATGGATCACCCGAACTTCCACCTGAGAGGCGAACCTGTGCGCGTGGGGCGAGTTGCTTCGTTTGATGTCATGGACCATTCCAGCGGCCATTTGATTGACCATGGCATGATCTAGACATCAAGGGGTATGGTATGGACCGTGGCTAAGGGCCAGAAGCCAACCAAGATCCATACCAACCTAATAACCGAACACCAACTCATGCAGAAAATGAAAGGGATCGAAGGGGGCTGTTCTTGTTTATTTTTAAAAAACTGATTGGAACGTGAACCAAGCCATGAAAGGGAATCTTGGTCACGTCCTATACATGCTAGGAAAGGGTTTAAACCAGGGTTACAGGCCCAAGAGCCAACCAAGATTCGAACCATCCTTAGACAAACAAAACCAGAATTTTCGAAATCCAATTTTGCACTATGGGGAGGTTGCTGTCATTTCGTGTTTCTGAGGGAAAAAGGGCTTAAACCAATGGACTAATCCTTTCCTAACACACCCTATAACATTCCTAGAAGCAGCCTGGAAAGCCTGGACTTAAGCCAACCACCTGAAACCGTCAAAAGAAGCCAAGCCATGAGGAGCACAAGGAAGAAAAACTTTCTGTACATGTTTCAAAAATGTGCTGTCAAATATTTCGGTTTTTACCTCATAAAATCTTGATCATGAAAGGTTTAAAATCATATTATGGCTTGATTGAAGAGTGAAAGGAAAAATAAACATGCCTTGGTTTGTTTCGAATGAAAAACAAACGAAACGACGACGCGGCGCGGCGGAGACGGAATGTTCTTCTTTCCTACACGATTTTTCTCTTTTTTCTTGCTAGGAGTCTCACGATTTTTGCTCTGATTAAGCTCTGAATTTCGGTGATAATGGTGGGGAGAGAATGGCTTGGAGTGAGGGGAGTTTACTAATTAAATGGGATACAAAATGGCAAGCTCCTCACTTTCTATCCTAGTTGTTAGCTAGATAAGGAATGAGGTGTCATTAGGTGGGATTGAGGGGTGATATGATGACCGATTCCTCCTACTCAAACAAGGCTAAGATATTGATTGCTTATTAATTAATGGTGATTAAAAGTGAAAGGGTTATCATACCAAAAAATAATAAGGAAAGAGTCAAAGGTGGTGAGTTGCCAAAGAAATATTAAATCACATATGAGGTGGCCGAAATTATGCTATTAAGTGGAGGGGAAATATTGCTTAAATAATGTATTTTAAATCTTTAGTGTTTTATCTACTCATTAAATATTTTAGTGAATTGAGAAATTAATTATTGAACTTTATTTACTACTTATCTCAAATTATTAAATAATTTCTCAAACATTCTTTTACATTAAATTGACTTATTATTTATCTTAAATAAATTCTAAGAATGTTTTCTTAATATTAAATTTTATCTCAAAACTCCAACTCCAGTCCGGTCTTACTTAATTAACTGAAAGGATATTAGTTAAACTACTGCATAAAAATAATTAAATTTAAAGAAAAGAATTTAGATACTCATGCAATAACATCATTTTAATTAAATACTGAAAATTATGCATGGCTTATACGTAGTCCGATTTACAGGTTCTACAATTTATAATCGATTAATTCGTTCAGTTTTGTTATCATAACGATGTGGGATATGTGGGAAAAGAAGTTTTAATTATTATATTATTTAATGTGTAGGCCCCACCCCATTAAATCATACCTAACATGATAAGTATGTTTTGGTTAAGATTTGGTTGATTTATGGCCTTACAACCGAGCTTAGGTCCAAGCTGGAATTAGTAAATTGTTTTTGGCTAAAAGTTGAATATTTATTTGATGGTAATTAATTATTTGCCACAGGTTTTAGTAGCCAGGAAGCACCGAGGAGTTTATAAACTATTGTGGTAATTTAATTTGAAGGTTAAGGTACGGATTGATCGATTCTTTACAGCGTCTATAACAACGTGTAATTAAATTGATGTGATTTTATGAAAACTATGTGTTTATGTGCTCTTTGTGCTGTTTGGGTGTATTTTAGGATTATTCCTCATTTTTAAAAATAAATGTGATTTTTTAAATATATTGGAATAATTTGTGAATTTATATGCATTGTTGAGCACGCATTCATATCGAGCCATGACTCTGTTGTTTCCGATATCTCTGTTTACTCTTGGATGAGTTATTTAGACATCAGAGCCGAGGGCGTTTGAGCGTCACACCTCTGATGACTAGCGGAAGGGCCGAGCAGTTCTGCAACTGACACCCCTGACGCAGATGTGCAGGGCCGAGGGCGTATTTGACAAGTCACACCCCTGGCACATGTGGCCACAGTTGTTGCTTTCGTTTCTTTGGATCCAGTTTGATACCCGAGATTATTGGTACCCTACATGCATTGCATTGCATTGATTTTATACATGTCATTTATTTATGCTGTAATTTATTTGATCTTCAGACTAGGGTTTGACCCCTGTCCCTCGGGGCTGCTGTGGTTTGTTTTGTGATTCCATAGCAGGTTATACAGGTGGTTCTGATGCAGCTGGCGGAGCGTCTGTCAGTGGAGCCCAGTGAGTCGGTTTGAGTTTGGAGTCCTCAGATATTTATACTAATATTGAGTCATTTGCCGAGGAGATGCCTCGTGTATTTGTATGGTTGTATTTTAAGTGTTGGATCCTCTTTGGTGTGATCGAGCCTAGCCGGCTCTGTGTGCGATTTGGTATTCTGTTTGTTTTATTGGACTTTATTTTCGAGTATAAAGGTTTTGTTGTGTTGTTTTGAATTTTTTTGTTATGTCCTATTTACGGGAAGGTCATGCCGAAATTTCTGTAGGCCCCAAATGGAAAATTTTTACTCGTTTTCGCTGTTTACGCTAATAAATCCTGGTTGTTTGATAATTAAAAATTAATCAGGAGCACGGGCCCTCACAAAAAGTGATGATGGGCGAATCACCATTGTCGTCTTCGACCCCTGCGGAGGCATCGGCGATGTGCTCATCCGACTCCAACCATCCTTTTGCGGCAAAATCTACATCTGACAACAAACCGCGAAAGCCACGTCCGTATTGCGATCATTGCTGGTGAAAGGGGATCGATTAAGGTGCCCCAATACGCAACCGAAGTTTCAAAATTTGTTTTTCAACAAGAAAACCGAGCACCCTAAGCCTATAGTGTGTAGCAAATATAAAACACCAAAATGTCATACATAGGGCGTTAAGAAAAATATACCTATCAATCTCTTGAGATTGATGATGGCTCCAACTAAGGTGTAAACACCTTAGCTCTTGAATGGCAAGAAGATCTACAAGCTTCCTTCCTTCAAAATTAGGCCCACCACTTGCAAGCTAGATCCCCTCTTATTTTGCACTAGAAAAATAAAAGGATTTTTCTTTGAGAAGTGTTTTCTTTCCTCAACAATTGAAGAAGAAAATGAGAGAAAAATGAAGGAGTATCCCCAAAATTTCGGCCAACTCAAGCTCATGGAATGAAAGGAAGACTTTTCTTGGTTTAGCAAAAAGGTTATGTTGTCCCAAAAGCATGCCATGCCTTGGACATTGAAAATGTTGTCTCCCAACCTTTCATCTCCCATGCATGCAATTCTATTTGGGCTTATAACAATTACAAGGTCCATGGACTTTTATTTAAATATCCCAAACATATTTGAGTCCATTTAAACTTTACTTGATATTAATCAAGTCCATAGTTTAATAATTATTTCTAATTGGGCTCTACAAGGCTCAATGTTATTTAATTAATCCAACACTTGAATTAATTTAATTATTTGGACTCTACTAGGTCCACTAGTGTTTAATTAATTCAACACTTGAATTAATTTAATTTAGTCCATAATAATGTTTATGAAAATCACAATTTTCAAATACATTATTGTTTGGCCAACTTTTAATTTAGGAACACTTCCTCAAATTAAAAGTTACATTCTCCTTATAGAAGTCATACTTCTATATTATTTATGCTTATAAACTCCTTTATAAGCCGTTCAACATATTGAACTATTTTAACTTCTCAACGGGATCTAGAAAGCTAGCACTTGTGTGGCCCTCAATGGTTCATTGATACAACTAGCCGTGGGTTCACATCTCCATGTGATTCGGACTAAACATGTCCTTATTCGAGCATACCCCAATTGCTCCATTCTTAATTATCAACTCCTTGATAACAAGAACGTCAGAACTCAAGTCTGATAGTACCCAACCAATCATATTAAACGCCTAGTAGCATCGCTTACATGATTCCCTAGGTATCAATAATAGTGCCTGCAAGAACCATTCAATTATGGTTAGCGTACAGTACGGTCCCTTCAACTCATATATCCCGACCGATTCGACAACCATTGGTATATCGAGAGTTGTCAATGAATCGATACTATGTGTCATGTCAGTAGTTGCATCGATGTTGTAATCTAAGAAACCCCTTTCTTAATTACCACCATACTCTGATCAGATATTTCAAACTACATTGCACTGAGATCACAGAGGATATCCATACCCGAAGGTAAGCGGTGAATCCCCGACTACAATGCATCGACTCCTATATGTTTCGACAAAACACCCAACCTTGCCACCTGTTGACCCCATGAGAGTCGGTAAACAAGTCAAAGTGTAATGCTAGCACATAGAGTCTCAATGACCCACTCGATAAGTGAGAACCACTTGGAAAGTCCTTTATGGAGGGTTGTTCAGTGCACTCTACCAGGAGCACCTATCTGCATGCTCGGACATCACAATGTCCCCTACCAATGAAACATGGTACTCACATCGCAGATAATAGTCTCGAACTCGAGCGGCCTATATCCTTCTTAGCGGCGGCTGAATCGACTAGGAACTGTTTAGAATATACAGTATTCCAAATATGAGTTTCATGATACTCATCATATGAGCATCTCATATTCTTTCTACTATTTGTATATTCAAGTACTTTATCTATGCAACTAGCATGGGTATACAGATAAAGAAGTGCCAAAACAATAATTTCAAATATTATTAAAATAAAAATTGTTTATACATAGAGTTTCATTGTGAAACTTGGCCAACACTTGGCTCGACGTGCACCTACTCTAACAATCTCCCACTTGCACTAGAGCCAACTACCCATATGCTTCAAACCCATCAATTCGCGATTCTTCTCGAATAATGGTCCAGGTAAAGGCTTAGTTAGTAGATCAGCAACATTATCTGTGGAGCCGACTTTGTCAATCGACACTACTCCTCTTTCCACAATCTCTCGGAGGATGTGGTACTTTCTCAATCATGTTTGGACTTCTGATGAGACCTTGGCTCCTTTGCTTGAGCTATAGCTCTCGTGTGTCACACACCACCGGGACAGAAGCAACTCCATAGGAACGACGTCCAACTCTTGGACGAATTCTTTATCCAAACAGCCTCCTTTGCTGCATCTGATGCAGCAATATATTTGGCCTCAGTGGTGGGATCCGCTGTATTGTCTTGTTTGGAACCTCCAAGAGACAGCAGCACCATTGAGCATGAATATGAATCCAGAGGTGATTTCGAGTCATCGATATCGCTTTGGAAGCTAGAGTCGGTATAGCCTTTCAATTTCAGTTCTCCACCCCATAAACCAAAAACAACTTATTGGTCCTTCTCAAATACTTGAGGATGTCTTTCACAGCTTTCCAATGTGGAAGACCAGAGTTCGATTGATATCTACTCACTACACTTAGTGCGAAGCCACGTCAGGACGTGTAGATATCATCCATAAATGATGCTACCAATTGCAGATGCATACGGAATGCGTGTCATTGCCTCTATCTCTGCATCAGTCTTGCGAGACATAGACTTGGATAGGGACACGCCATGACACATTGGTAGATGTCCTCTCTTGGACTCATCCATCGAGAACGCTTCACGATGATATCAATGTATGTGGACTGGGTGAGACCAAGCAATCTTCTCGATCTATCTCTAAAGATCTGTATTCCCAATACAAAAGATGCTTCACCCAAGTCCTGCATCAAGAACTTACTCGCTAACCCTATTTTAGTTGATTGCAACATTCCTACATCATTACCAATGAGTAGAATGTCATCAACATAAAGCAGCAGGAATGTCACAGCACTCCCACTGACCTTCTTATACACATAGGGTTCCTCAGGATTCTTAGTAAAAACCAAACTCTTTGATTGTACTCTCGAATCTAAGGTTCCAACTCCTAGATGTCTGCTTTAGACCATAAATAGATCTTTGAAGTTTGCATACCATATGCTCACTTCCGACGGATGTAAACTCTTCTGGTTGAGACATGTAAATCTCTTCCTTAATATCCCCATTAAGAAAGGTTGTCTTGACATCCATCTGCCATATCTCATAGTCATACCATGCAGTTATGGCTAGCAATATCCTTAAGGACTTGAACATTGCAACTGGAGAAAAGATTTCCTCAAAGTCAACTCCTTGTCTTTGAGTATATCCTTTGCTACCAATCGCGCCTTGAAGGTCAATACCTTCCCATTCGCCCCAAGTTTTCTCTTGTAAATCCATTTACACCCTATGGGAACAATTCCCTTAGGTGGATCCACGAGATTCCACACTCGGTTCGAATGCATGGAATTCATCTCAGATTCCATTGCTTCAAACCATTTGGATGAATCGGCATCAGATAACGCTTTCCTTGAAGGTCCTTGGATCACATCCATGGTTAGGGCTCATCATGGCCCTCTTCAAGAAGCAGACCATACCTCATAGGTGGTCTCGAGACTCTCTCGGATCTTCTAGGATCTTGTATCTCCTCTCTTGGCTCTTCGGGTGTGGGTTCTATAATTGTGGGTGTCTCTCGAACCTCTTTGAGTCTATCATCTCCCCTTTTCTATCCAATAGAAATTCCTTTTCCAAAAAGGTTGCATTCCTAGAAAACAAACAACTTTGTTTCTTGGGGATGATAGAATAATATCCAACAGAATTCCTTGGATATCCCACAAAATAACATAAAATGGATCGACTATCCAATTTATCTCCCACTACCTGCTTCACATAAGCAGGGCATACACATATTCTAAGATAAGAATACTTGGGAGGCTTACCCATCCATATCTCATATGGTGTCTTATCAACTGGCCTTGAATGGACATTGTTCAACAACAGTGCCGCTGTCTCAAGCGCATATCCCCAAAAGGATGGCGGCAACTCTGTGAACCCCATCATAGACCGAACCATGTCCATCAAAGTCCCGTTACGACGCTCCGAAACACCATTCAACTGCGGTGTAGCGGCAGAGTCCACTGCGAGAGAATCTCATTCTCCCTAAGATACTCTTGGAACTCGGCACTCAAATATTCACCACCTCAATCCGATCGAAGTGTCTTGATGCTTCGTCCCAACTGTTTCTCTACTTCACTTCTGAATTCTTTGAACCTTTCAAAGGCTTGATACTTATATTTCATCCAATACACATACCCATACCTCGAAAAGTCATCGGTAAAGGTGATGAAGTAGGCATGTCCATGCTTAGTGGTGATGCTAAGCGGACCGCACACATCGGTATGGATCAAATCCAATAGCCCTTTGGCTCGCTCCACATGGCCCTTAAAAGGGAATTTGGTCATCTTTCCTTTTAGATAGGATTCACAAGTCGTGAGAGCATTAATATCAGACATATCAAACATGCCCACTCCTACTAACTTGTCATCCTTCTTAGGGAAATATGTCCTAATCGAGCATGCCACAATTGTGCCGAATTTAGAGTATCTTGTTTTTGCTTGTTTGTTGTTGTTATTGCTTGGACATTGTTTAGTGGAATATCTTTCAATTTTAAGTTATAGAAATCGTTTTCAAGTTCTCCAGTACCAATTAAACATTCATTTTTGTAAATGTTGCAAACAGCTTTGCTAAATAAACAAGAATATCCATCTTTATCTAGCATAGAAATGGAAACAATGTTTTTCACCAAATCAGGTACAAACAAAATATCGCTTAAAATCAACTTAAAATCATTGTTCAACAATAAGTAAACATCTCCCACGGCCTTGGCCGCAACTCTTGCTCCATTGCCCAACCTCAAGAAGGTCTCACCTTCTCTAAGTCTTCTACTTCTTCCATCATCTGTAAATCATTACAGAGATATGAGCCACAGCGGGTATCCAATACCCAAGAAGTAGAGTTAATTGAAATGTTTACTTCAATACAGAACATACTGTTTCCAAAACTCTTCTGGGCAAGATATTCTCTGCAGTTACGCCTCCAATGTCCAGGCTTTTTGCAGTGATGATAAATATCAGCAGTCTTGTCAGCCTTTACTGGTGTGGCTGCCACAACGGGATTCGGAGCTTGCCTCTTCAAGGGCACGTTCTTCTTGGGACGTTGGAAAGAACGCTTCTTTCCCTTCCCAGGTGGACCAGTCTTCGTACCAGATGAAGAGCTCACATAAAAGAACCGACTTCTCATCTTTCATAGAAGCCTTCATATAACCCTGGCTTTCAAGTCATGGTCACACCATTCCTTGTAAGTCTGCAATTCCTCAGGAGTGCAGTCAGTCGGAGCCTCAACAGGGGGCAACTTAGTAAGTGTATACGCTATCCTTTCCGAATTCAAGACAATTTTAGGTTTCTTAGCCAAGTGAGGTAATTAGGTCTGGTTAATACGTGTTTGTCGAGTATTACAGATAGCGGATTGCGAATCGAAGACATTGTCAAAAAGTATTGAAAAGTAAAACAGATAAATGTTAATGACTATTTAAAATATTTAGTAAGATATGAAGTATGGACTTTTACTTCATAAATTTTTACCTCCCACTGTTTTGACATCTTTCACTACCCTCTAGTGAAAACGGGAAACTCCTTTCCTCAGTAGGTACGCAAGGTCCAATTAGCGAATTATAATCCCGAATAATATAAGTCAATCACAATTCCTAAAAGGTAGTTTCCAATTGCATCTCCATGCAACCCTCTACGTAAACTTTTGTCTCACGGTTGATTAGGACCCAATAATATGACGTCGTTCATCTTTACGTGTCAAGCCTTACCCATCGATGTTGAACCTTAATGGACGGTCGCCATGAGTTTCCTCAATAATATGAGCTGAAATCATGGGAGTTCCACGTAGTTCACATCACCATGTCAATGGATGTCACAGCTTTCCGGCACCCAGAGCCCCCCAATAATATGAGCCGAGCCCCGAGTACCGGTAGCGTTCATCATGCACCCATTGTCGATGGAAGACATGGAGATTATAAACAACTTTATAATTTCCCTTTTCGGGCTTGATATTAATTTGATCTTATTCCAAAATGGGGGTTTTTAATTTTGAAAGGTCTCATCATTAATTTTATTTAAAAGCTCGCCATGTTTGATCGTATGTTTGCCGGATTCATGGAACTTTGTTATTATCATAATAATAACGCACATACTCATTATTTATAACATATCATGCATATATTATAAACAGTAAACAAAACAAGGATGATCAATCGCCCCAAAACTAATGGCCCGTGTGAGCTAAACACGGGCCTAGGTCCAATCCTAGGGAAATGCATGGGATGCAAATGCAACTATTACATAAGCTTCCAATATTTACATGTCTTCGACCTTCATAATCATCAAGGCCATCATCTTCTAATCTTGATCTTCCATTATGAATTATTGTACAATAATAGCTATTAGATGAGTATCGAGATAGCTCTAGTCGAGGTATTGTACAGTGAGTACTGCGGATTTCCGCTGAATGGGAATGATATTACGATGATATCTGAGATTGAATTTGATAACAGCGGATGATATTGATTTGATATGAGCTGTTGATTGATATATACGGATGTTGAATAGCCAGTATTTGCAAGTAATTTTATCAAAATGGTTTGATAGAATGAATTTTCTGAAGTAACCTTGAGTATACATTCCTTCCTTATCTGAATTGATTGTCTGTCTGTGATTTCGAGGACGAAATCATATCTTAGAGGGGGAGAAATGTAATGCCCGAGAATTTGATTACAGTAATCGGAAATGATTTGGGTATATTTACCGTAATATGAGATTAATCTGGAATGATTTCTTGATTAATTGAAGTGATTATAGACGGAACGGAGTGGACCGGGAAAGACGAGAACAGACGCGAAACACATGTGCGAGGGTGTGCCTTCGCGCACATGCGTGGCGTGTAAGCGCGCACATGCGCGGAATGTCCAGAACCTTGGGCGCATATGCGCCGAGATGGGCGCGCATATGCGCGAGTATCGAAACGCCGAGACAGTAGGTCTCGCGCATATGCGCGACTTGGGTGCACGCATATGCGCGAGCAGTCCAGAAGCCAACGTTTTGGAACAGAAGCTTTGGCGCATATGCGCCGGATTGAGGCGCGCATATGCGCCAGTAGTTGCGAAGCCTATGCAAGTAGTCCTGTAGCCAAAGTTTTGAGACAGAACCTTTGGCGCATATGCGCGGAGTTGAGGCGCACATATGCGCCAGCAGTTGTGAAGCAGCGCATCGAGACCAGTAGGTCTCGCGCATATGCGCCGGTTGGGGTCGCGCATATGCGCGAGTCATGCAGAACAAGAACATGCCACGTTTCTATCATGCACGAGTTATGTATATATATATATATATACATACAAACGTTAATAAGGATAAATCGAGAATTGAGGGAAAGTTTTACTTCTTGATTTTAGAATTCGATTTACGAGAAATCCGTTCGTCTGATTTTGAATCCAAGGACAGTAACGAGTTCCTATCAACGTAGGCTACAACTGGACGTAAGTTTTATTACGTTTTGACATGTTCTGAAATTATGATGTTGTTGGAATTGAATACACGTCATATATGATGTTCTTGACATGTTAGACATCATAGAATCGAAGTCAGATTAAGAAACGGACTGATTATGGAATTGTTATGAATTTTGGAGTCAATTTGATTGAAATCGATATCAGATTTATATTATCGTTGAAACTATGAGTTATATCGATGGTGATTATGAGTTCTGGTATTATATGTGTGGTGTTGGAATTGACGGGGTTATCGAGACTGTATTGTTATGCCGTCGAAACATCAGTTGATTGATATTGATCAGATTCGGTATTGATTGAGATGGTATCGTGGTATCATATGTCGATTGGCATTGATCAGATTATGTTTTGATTTGAGTATTAATCAGAACAGATTTTGAACTGAGTGATATACTGATATTGTATCTATTCGATTGTCATTATCAGATTGGGTATGGACAGAGTTGACTTCAATACTTCGTCTTCGTCGGACCGAGAAGATAAAGGTATAAATTAATGTTGAGTTGGGATTGCACAACTCGAGTGAGGTTTGGCTCGAGTTTCCCTAAATCACATACTTTACCTTATTGTATTGATTTGATTGATGTACTTGTTCTCTTGATTTATAGACAGCAGGTATTAGACGAGTAATCTTGTGACAGAAGTGCCTGATAGTGGTGGGATCGCCACGGGCACATTGCACGATGTCACAAGATAGTGTATTGGCGATAGTGCAAAGTCTGTCACCGGATGATTGGCTATCGATGTGGATAGAAATGTGGCTTCTTCTATTACTGGTGATCGATATTGTATCGATGTGGATAGAACGTAACTCTTCTATTACTGATGATCGATATCATATCGATGTGGATAGAATTCGAGTTTCTTCTATTACTGGTGATCGATACTATATCGATGTGGATAGAATCAGAGCTTCTTCTATTACTGGTGATCGATACCCTATCGACGTGGATAGAACTGGAGTCTTTTCTATTACTGTTGGTCGATATGGGAATGCTAACTTCTGGAAATCGGGATCCCTAGACTAGGATTGAGTCTAGTCTAAAATGTGGAGTCATGAGTCTAATTGACAGTTATATTGATTCATGTTGATTATGTTCCTGAATATGGTATATATTGATTTATGTTTCTGATGATGGTACATGTTTAGAATAGGATTTATTCTTGATATGGATTTATATTCTGATTTGAATACATGTTAGAAATATCTGTTATATGCTTTTATATTGTCTTTATGATTGCATGTATACATGATTTATACTGAGAATATAATTCTCACCGGAGTTATCCGGCTGTTGTCTTGTTTGTATGTGTGCATGACAACAGGTGGGATAGGATCAGGGTCAAGAAGAGAACGAGGCTGGACTAGATAGCGTGGAGATCCGGGCTTCGAAGCAACTTAGGATTTAGCACTGAGATATAGTTGAACCTAGTTGAATTCTTGTAGATAATACAAGATTTGTATAATTATGTTTAATATGTAATTTGAATTGAATTACATTACGTTTCCGCTTTGTATTTTAAAAAAAAATATAGACCCTGTTTATTATAATTGTTTGAATTATTTCTAAAAGACGATTAAGGAATGAATTAGCGTCCGGGTCTCCACAAATTTTCAAGAGATCATACATCTTAGTACTATTCTCACCCGTATACATTTAATCCAACATTTTTTTTGTTTTTTGATAATATTGATTAACTGGTGAAAGAGTGTTTAGAAGGGGGTTGAATAAACAATCACGATTTTCACAATTTTTTCGAAAGTTGAGTCAGTTTAGTGACAAACTGTAACTCGGAATCTTGTCAGTCGATATCAATCAGTTAACAATAAAGTGATGAAATAAACTAACTGATAGATAGAATAAAAACTGAAATGAGAATACACAAGATTTTATGCATGTTCAGAGATTTCATTCACTCCTACGTCACCCCTTCTATAACAAGGATATGATATCCACTAAAAAACTTTGATCGATACAAATACTTGTACAGACTCACTTCAGTTTGGACTTAACAATGCGAAAACTGAAACTCTTAGTTTACAATATGTTTCATAGTACTCAACTGAACTTAGCACAACTGATCTCTTTTAAGATGTAATTTACAACAAGATAATTTGTACTAGCATGCTCGAAAAGTAGCCTAGAATGCTACAAATATATCTGATAAGTGTGAGCTTCTAATTCTTTAGAATATGAGTGAGAATTTCAGCAGAATAACAACAAGATTGATAGAATAGTGAATCGTTGTTTTTCCAACTGCTCTTCTCTGCTATTTATAGGCTTCTCTTCAACGGTAATAATTAATGTAATTTGAATCTTTATATCTGTTGTTTTCCACATCAATATGCTTCTGAAATGCGGCGATCCCACTATTAGTTGTGGTCTGCTTTGTATTGTTTTCGGTTGAATTTCCTTTTCGTTAACTGATGACGTGTACAATTTGAGGGATCAGCTGATAAAAATGGCTGATAAGCTCACAACTGAATGTAGCAACTGATCAGTCAGTTGTCTGCGTAAGTTCAGTTCAGCTGGTTCAGTTGCCTTTGTTAATCTGCGCATTAATCTTCAGTTATAGGCAACTGTCAATTTGATTATTTGTTCAGTTACTTTCAAACTTCTTGATCAGTATCCAATCGATTTAAGCATTTAGTTTGTCAAACAATCGAAATTTAGTTTCTACCAATTTTCCCCTTTTGGTGTTGACAAAACTTGGAATACATGAACTGATCAACTGAACTCACAAAAATAATCTTCGAATTCTTTGTAGATAAAATAATCTATTGGAAACTAAGTTTCGGATGTTTGACAAACTGAAAGGCTATCAGACGCCCCAGCAACTGAACTATCTAACCAACTGATCTACGTAACTGGACGCGCAGTCAACTGACTGCAGTTGAAAATTTTATCAGCTTCTACCTTTCAGCTGATCCTTTAGCTGTACACGTCGTCAGTTGAAAAGGACATTCAACCGACAATAGTACAAAGGAGACTGTAACTCGTAGTGGAACGCCGCATTTCAGAGACTACAGTGTACAAATGTTAGAAGTATATTGACGTGGCAATCAACGGATACAAATATTCAAATTATATTTAATGTTACCATTGAAAGGAAGCCTATAAATAGGCGAGAAGAGCAGTTGAGAAATAGCGCTTATCAATACGATTCATCTATCCTCTCAAGCTTGCTGTTATTCTGCTAGATTTATTACTCTAATTTGAAATTAAAAAAGCTCACACTTATTAGAAATATTCGTAGCATTTGAGGCTACTTTTCAAACTTACTAGCACAAACTATTCGTGCTAAATCCAGTTGAATAACTGTGAAAATTGTTGTTAACTAAGAGTTTCAGTTTTGGCAGTGTTTTTTCCAAACTGAAGTGGGTCTGTACAAGTTTTGTATTGATCAAAGTCTTTTAGTGCATATCCTATCCTTGTGATAGAAGGGGTGACGTAAGAGTTATTCAATCTCCGAACATCCATAAATGCTTGCATTTTTATTTCTATCTTTCAGTCAGTTTATTTCCGCAACTATATTTAGTTAAACTGATTGTCATCGACTGACAAGATTCCTAAGTTTTATTTTATCACAAAACTGATACTTCATTCGAAAAGATTTTAAAAATCGTTAGTGTTTATTCAACCCCCCCTTCTAAACACTTTTCTACCTATTAACCGTTCCTATCAAGTGGTATCAGAGCCAGGTTGAATCTTGTCTCAGAATATTCTTACTTATAACTGCACAATTTGTCTTCATTCAACAAAATACATATCTTTTCCAGAGAAGACTTTGATGACTGGAAAATAAGAATGCAGGCTCACTTAGCTGCACAAGATGATGACATGTGGTATGTTATCACTGATGGTACAATGAAGATTTTAAAAGCAAACACTGCAGTTTCCATCACTGACGGGGCACCTAATCGAATAAAAAGCCCAAAGATGAATGGACAACTGAAGACAAAAGAAAAACAAATTTGGATAATGTGGCCAAGGACATCTTATACAAAATGCTGGACAAAGTCACGTTCAGCAAAATCAAAATGTGCAAAACAGCCAAAGAGATATGGGAAAAACTTTTTCAGCTCTGTGAAGGAAATGAACAAATCAAGGAGAACAAGCTGTCAGTTGTTGTTAAAAATTTGATAATATCAAGATGAAAGCAGGAGAGTCTATGCACGAGTATGATGAAAGAGTCAGCTGTATCATCAATGAATTGAATGAACTTGGAAAAGTGTACTCAAATAAAGATGTGACACTGAAGGTGGTAAGAGGTCTTCCCAAAGAGTGGGATGTCAAGACCATGGCTATGTGTGAAACAAAAGATCTTAACAAAGTTGAATTACATGATCTATTTGCCGATCTAAAGGCATATGAATTTGAACTACAGACCAGAGAAGGGGAACCTTCTACACCAGCTGCCACAACGTCTTTAACTGCTGTCAGACAGGAACCTACTGGTTCAGCTGACAGATCTGCTGATCAACTTAGCAATAATGCCATGTCATTGTTCGGCAAAAAATTTGGAAGGTTTATGAGGAAAAATCAAGAAAACTTCCAAAAGCAATACCAAAAGAACCAATCCAAAGAAGAATCCTATGTTTGCTACAAATGTGGGAAATCAGGACATTTCATAGCAGACTTTCCTAAGCCAAAGAAGGATAGTCGAGGATCAATTGAAAAAGCAAAGAAGCCGTATGAGCACAGGAGAAGGACTAAGGATGACAAGAGATCATCCAAAAAGAAGCATGAAGTACTCCTGGCTGAGTAGAGAAGATCAAAGTGGGCTGAAACTGACAGCGATGATTCAGAATCAGAAAGCCCAAGCAGCTCAAGTGATGATGAAGAGGAAATCAAGTGCTTGATGTTTAATGATGCTGAACTGGATTCACCAAGTGAACATGTATTTTATTTTAGCTCCACTAATTTCACTCGTGAGGAATTCATTACCACATTGCATGACATGGTAAATGAGTATCATAAACTGGCTCGATCATTTGAAAAGGTCAAAACTGAGCAAGAAGATCCCAATGATAACAAAACTGAAACTGATAAGTCAGTTGAAGTGATAAATTTAAAAGGGGAGATTGCAAAGCAAAATGCTGAACTGATCGAGAACCAAGCTTTGATATGTCAGTTAAAAACTGAGATTTCAAAAAAATTTGAACTGATTCAAAATTGGAACAAATCTTCCGTTACATTAACTGAAATGCAGAATGCTCAAAAATCAATTGCTGATAAAACTGATTTAGGTTTAACAGTCATGTTGAAAACTCTGCAAGTGATACTCAGCCAAGGTTGAATAATAACAAAGAAAAATACATTACCTTTGTAAAATCAATCATGGTAAACGAACATTCAGAACCAAGTAAACCAACTGTTCAATCTATCGAAAGTAAGAACAAAGACAAACGATATGGTATTGGATATAGCTCAGAGAGTTCAACTGATACAAAAAACTGGTCTCCTAACCAATTCAGTTACAAATATCAGTACTCAAGGAATGACTATTACAATTATTACAACTGTAAACCAGTTCAAAAACGGTATCAAAAGAACAGTCAGTTGAAAAAAGGAATAACTCATAATGTTTCATCCTCACACCACACACATACTGCTGAAAATTTGAGAAAAACTATTTGGAACACAGAAACCGGGAAGTCAGTTAGACTGATCCAAGTCTGGGTTCCTAAAGGACTAATTAGTTTAGGATCCAAATGAATATGGGTACCAAAGTTATATACTGTGTGTGATTGCAGGTAACAGGTACAAGCAAAGAATCAACTTGGTATCTAGACAGTGGTTGTTCACGACATATGACAGGAGATGCAAGTTTGCTATCTCAACTGATTAAATATACTGGACCAAACCTCAGTTTTGGAGACAACTCTAAAGGTAAAACTGTGTGTAAGAGTAAGCTTATCCATGGTAACTTTACAATTAAAGATTTTTTGCTAGTGGAGAATTTGAAGTATAACTTGATAAGCATCAGTCAGTTATGCGACAACAATTTCTCAGTTCAATTTGACAGACATACGTGTTAAGTTAGAGACTCAACTGATGAGGTCATTCTAACTGGAAATCATTGTGGTAATACTTACAAAGTCAGTTGGACTGAACAACCTTATGAACCAGTCTGTTTCATTGCCTCCAAATCTTCCAAGCACTGGTTATGGCATAAGAGATTGAACCACCTGAACTTTAAATCTATTGCATATATGAGTAATCATGATCTTGTAACTGGTTTGCCCAAAATGGATTTCTCAAAAGATAAAATTTGTTCAGCATGTCAGCTTGGTAAACAAGTAAGATCTTCTTTTAAAAACAAGGGTTGTAAATCTTCTTCCCGAAGCTTAGAACTATTACATATGGATCTATTTGGTCGTATACCAGTCATGAGCTTAGGGGAAATGAAATACACCTTGGTGGTTGTAGATGATTTTTCAATATTTACTTGGGTTATATTTATCAAATCCAAAGACCAAACTGCTGCACAACTGATCAAGCTCTTTAAAAGGTTACTAAATGAAAAATCAGTTGGAATTGATAGAATCAGGTCTGATCGAGGAACTGAATTCATCAATCAAATTCTTTCAAATTTTTTAGAAAATACTGGAATTAAGCATGAGCTCTCAGCAGCTAGAATCCCTCAGCAAAATCGTGTAGCTGAAAGAAGAAATCGGACCCTTAAAGAAGCTGCTAGAACAATGCTTGCTGATTCTGGTATTTCTCAAAGGTTTTGGGCTGAAGCAGTAAAAACTGCGTGTTATACTCAGAACAGATCAATGATTAATAAGAATCATGTGAAAACACCATATGAGATCTGGCATGGAAGAAAAAGTATTTGGCTACAGATGTTTTATACTCGATAATGGTAAAATAATTTAAAAATTTTTATGCTAAATCTGCAGAGGAAATATTTCTTGGATATTCTTCAGTTAGCAAAGCATATAGAGTCTTCAATAAAAATTCGTTAAATGTTGAAGAATCGATCCATGTTGTTTTTGATGAAACTGTACTAACCGATAAGCCAACGGATCCAGTTGAGCTAGTTGATAGATTTACAGATATCAGCTTGGAGGATAATAATGAAGAAAAAAATCATATCAATCGAAACATCCTTCAAACACCTGAACCAGAAGTGTTAGATCAACCAGTGGAACAAGAAGCTGCTCCTGAAAATCAGTTGGTGGAGCCTATTGAAAATATTCAGATACCAACTGATGCAGCAGCAACTGAAACTGAAGAAAATACTCGGTTGGAAACTGAAGTAGTTGCAAACTTGGATGCAACTAATGCATAGTACAGATGGAAGAAATCACATCCTCCGGAATTGGTAATAGGCAATCCATCTGATCCGGTAAAAACTCGCAATCAAATACTTAATCTATTTATTCATTCAGCTTTTGTTTCCCAACTGGAACAAAAAAAACTGATGAAGCTCTTGCCGATCCTAACTGGATAAATGCTATGCAAGAAGAGTTAAATCAGTTTACCCATAACAATGTCTAGAATCTAGTTCCAAGACCAATTTAAAAAACTATTATAGGTACAAAATGGGTGTACAGGAACAAACTGAACGAAGATGGTTCAGTTATGCGCAACAAAGCAAGACTAGTAGCACAGTGATACAGGTAAGAAGAATGAATTTATTACGATGAAACATATGTACCAGTTGCAAGACTGGAGGCATTCAGAATATTCCTTGCCTATGCATCATTCAAGAATTTTAAAGTCTACCAGATGGACGTAAATAGTGCATTCCTGAATGGTCAGTTGCAAGAAGAAGTCTATGTTGAACAACCTCCAGGTTTTATCAATCATCATTTTCCTGATCATGTTTACCATTTGAACAAAGCCTTATATGACCTTAAACAAGCTCCAAGAGCTGGGTATGAAACTCTTTCAAAATTTTTAACTGATCACGATTTTTCTGTTGGATCAATTGATAAGACGTTGTTCAAATTCTCTAAGAATGATCATATTTTACTTGTTCAAATTTATGTTGAGGACATTATATTTGGGTCAACTAACCCCAAATTATGCGAGAAATTTGCTAAGATGATGCAGGATAAATTTGAAACGAGCATGATGGGTGAACTGACATTTTTTCCTTGGACTGCAAGTGAAGCAATTGGAGATTGGTATTTTTATCAGTCAAACTAAATACCCGAATGAGTTGCTCAAGAAATTTGGCATGGAATCATGTTCAGCTGTAAGTACTCCCATGAGTTCAATAGTAAAACTGGACACTGATCAAGGGGGAATATCAGTTGAGACGACACTCTATAGAGGTTTAATAGGTTCATTATTATAACTAACTGCTAGTCGTCCTGATATTGTATTCGCTGTCTGTATGTGTGCTATATTTCAATCAAACCCTAAGCAATCGCATTTCCCAGGTGCCAAACGTATTTTAAAATATCTTAAAGGCACGCCAAACGTTGGGTTATGGTACTCTAAAGACCCTTCTTTCAATTTAGTTGGATATTCAGATGCAGATTATGCCGGATGTAAGCTTGATCGTAAAAATACAAGTGGATCATGTCAGTTTTTAGGAGACAGACTGATCTCTTGGTTCAGCAAGAAGCAGACATCCATAGCTACTTCCACAACTGAAGCAGAATATCTTGCTGCTGGAAGCTGCTGTGCTCAACTGCTCCGGATCCAACAAGAACTGAAAGATTACGGAGTTACTGCCAAAGAATCACCAATATTTTGTGACAATACTAGCACGATTGCTATCACTTACAACCCAGTTCTTCACTCAAGGACCAAGCACATAGATGTCAGGCATCACTTCATGAGAGATCATGCCCTGAAGAAAGCCATCAGACTGGAGTATGTTTCAACTGAATAACAACCAGCTGACATCTTCACCAAACCACTGCCCGAGACTAAGTTTTCTTACTTTCGCAATATACTTGGTTTAATTGATTTAACTTGATTATATCATGGTTATTACCATTTTCTTGTCGTAACCGAGACTTTTATCTTCTGTTAATTACTCACTCAGTTAGTTGCCAGTTAATAACATTTCAGTTGAATTATTTTCAGTTGCATGTTATTCGTCTAACACCTGTTTGTATGCAGAAAAGTAAAAGACAACGATAAAATGATTAAACATTTTATTTATTATAAACGGATCGTACATTGGTGATTTCTTTCTTAACAGCAGACCTCCATGAGGTCAACCAACCGTTTAAAACCCTTGTGGTAGTCTGCAGGAAGCCCTCTGAAATACTTATGTGTTTCAGAGTCCGCTTTTCCTTTTTAAGCATCAGCAGGTAGACACTTTAATCTGTGAAGATGTCCACCTCAACAGCAACGCTTAAACGCCGGCGATATTTCTTCATTTGTGTCACCCGTTTGGGGGTGGCAACTGCTCCTCCCTGCTGAAGGAACTGAAGATCTTGAAGCTTTTGCCAAAATCGGAGAATCTTGTAGAAGACTTAATCATCCATAGCAGTCTTCCTTGTCTCCAGCGCTGTATCCATGAACTCTTCGGCCATGTTTGGAACCTTAGAACTGCTTGCACCTTCCATTATATCTCTTGGATTATTTATTTGCTAATGTATTAAGACTAACCTAGTTATTCTTATTTATAACCCAGGTTCAAAGCAACTAAAGGGACGCAATCATTACACTCGACGTTCATCTTCTGAAACATAAGATTTATTATGTCACTTTATTTGTCGTTTAAACTTTCGTAATTTAAACATGCATTTATTAAGGGGGAATATCAGTTTTAAGAGGTTAACTGAGAAGACAGTAGTTAGTAAATTTTCATATGAAATGATTCAGTCTAACAACTGATCCTTCAGCTGATAATTTAACTAATCTTCTCATATAACTTAACTAATTAATCGTATCTTATTCCAAATTAAGTGACGTGACTGTTATTTTTCGCATTAAATGATGAACAATGTTTTAAAACGTGGACCCACTTGAACCATTTAAAATTGTACACACTTTTGTAGCACACGTACACATGTTGTTTCAAATTTCCGTGGACTGACACGTGTCCAGAAATTGTACGGTCACTTACATATGTATCTTTCCTCGCTCCAATTCAGTTCTTCCTTACGCGAACATTACTCTTCAGAGCAAATTCATACTCAGAGCTTTTACCTTGCAAAATTTCAGGTTTTCCAACTCTCAAAAAATGGCAAACCAAGTTCCCGCACATATTCTGAATGCTATGGCTGTCAACTTTGAATATGTTCTATCAGTCGATGATGTTGATGTCAAGAACATATTTCTGAAATTGGAAATAGCCGGCTTAAAGACATTTCTTGGACAATCCTCTCAGGAAATTTATCCACATGAGCTTCATGACTTCTATTCAGCTGGTTACGTTACTGTTGATGGAAACGTCGCTGCTACTATCAATGGTCAGTTGCTGATCATTTCTGAAGAATCTTTTGGCAAACTGTTTCAATTGCCTACTGACGGGCTTAACAATTTCTCTGAGGTGAAAACCTCTGATATTGAGGGAATGCAGTATCTTCTGTCAGCTAATGGTCAGAAAATCAAAGTTTCCGATCCCACGAAAGAGCTCAAGCCAGAATTCAACTGCTGGTGGATATTTCAGCCAAGGGGATACTAGCCAAGGCTGGTTCATTTGCTGCCCTTACTCTTGAAAAATTTCAAGTCATGACGGTGATCATGGCTGAGAAGAAGATGAACTTGAGGAATATTACTTTCACCATTCTGAGAAATATGCTTCAGTCAACGAAGCAATCACGGGGATATGCCGTGCAAATCAGTTTTCTACTAAAGATGAAGGGGCTCGTGGGTGATACTGCTGAAAAATCATTCAAGTTCAAAGTTTTCAATACTAAGAATGTCCAACCAACAAAGATCAAATTGGACAGCAGGAGTCAAAGTTCCTATGACTCATATTATTTGCCCTACTATTCTTCCTCATGTACGACCTAAAGGAGTTGTAATTCGGGAACTGGTGGATACTACTCACTCAGGATTGAGCATTTCTCATGTCCTTACCAATCAAAAAGGCAAAGGAAAATTAATCGAAGAGCCCAGGCCAACTAATGCCATTCACACTCACATTGACCTCATTTGGCAACAGGTCAATGCTTTTGCTGAGTCTCATCTGAAAACATTTGATGTGTGGGTTAGATTCAGAACTCATGTTTTTGCTAAACAGTTGAGGAGGAAGTCTCAACTGGAAAAATTCATTAAACTGGAAGCAGCAGTTTTCAAAGTTGTCAAAGCTGCTACCATTGTTCAGGCACTAGATAGAAAAAAGTATTTCTTTGATCAAATAAGAGCCACGAAGTTGTATCAACTGCTTGATAAACTGAAGAGCAATTACAAACCAACCAGTCCAACTGATTACAATGACAGAACCGTGTTTACTCAGTTGGACATGGATCTTATCACGTTACAAATGGAGATAAAACAATGGGAACAAGATCAAGAGTTGGTAATTCAAGCAAATCCCACAGAATCTTCAGAAGAGGAAGCAGAAACTTTATCTCAGAACAGAAAGCCATCCAAAGAACCGCCTACTACTTCAACTGAGCCAGTCAAGGATGTGCCTCAACCATCTTCTGCTACTGATCCTCTCATTTACACTGATGTTGAATTATCTCTGGCAAATATCAATGAAATTATTCAATCAGTCGCCACAGAATTTCAACCCAATGTGTCTTCACCTAATCCAGCAGCTGTAGAGGCTACATTTAATACAACAGAGGAACCAGTTCAGTCCTTCATCCCAACTAAACAATAAGTTCCACCTAAAGAGCAGGTTCAGTCATCTGTCATGACTGAACAGGTAATTGCTGAAACAATGGAAATTTAGCAGTGCTTAACTGAAGAACCTGCCGAGAAGGAATCTTTTGAAGAAACTGAGCAGTCGGTTCAGTCAATTGTTATGACTGAACAGGCAATTATTGAACCAATTGAAGAAGCTCAGCTGCACTCAGCTATAACTGAATAAGTGCCAGCTGACGAACCAGTTATTCAAACAACTGAAGAATCACTTCAATAGGAAGTCCGTGTAGAAGATGCTCCAGAAATGATACATGCAGAAATGGTAGTAACTGACAGGACTCTGGTGATCTTTGATCAAGCTACCTGAGAACATGAACCAGAAACATATGGACCTTTATCTCCTCATCCCTCAATAGATATTGATTCAGTTATTGAAGAGATTCAGGTCATCAAGCACAACCTGTCAGATATGATAACCGACATTTCAGACATCCAATCTACTCAGCTTGCTCATATTCTAAAGATGAATTCTTCCAATGAATTCAATTCTGAGAGACTGAAGAATATTCAAGCTACTGTGCACTCTCTCTCATTTACAATGGAAGAAATCAAAAAGAACAGAGGTATAACTGAAAGCCTTTCCGTAACTCAAAATGTTATTGGAAAACGAGTTGAATTTTTGGAGACAACTGTTTCCAGAAAGATAGACTTGCTTCAAACTACTATGCTCAATGCTGTTTCAGACGTATCCACTACTATTAAATTCTTATCAACCGATGTTCGAAGATTATCTAACAAGATGGATGAGTTTGACAAAAAGGGGGAAGAGATTCTAAAGCTAAAGATCAACTAGATCAACAGCACATCAAGAAACTATTAGTAGTTGATTGATTCGTTTTAGCATATTTTTGAAGTTTAAGCAGTTTTTTTAAGACTACTGAAGATTATTGTACTCTTTCATTCCTTAAAAAAATCTGTACACTGAGAGAGTTATCTATAAAGAAGATCAGTTGTTCAAACATCTTATTTTATCTACAATGAGCTCAGTTGATCAGTTATTATTTGCTTAGTTTTGTCAAACACCAAAACGGGGAAAATTGTTGGAAACTAAGTTTCGGATGTTTGACAAACTGAAAGGCTATCGTACGCCCCAACTGAATCCAGCAACTGAACTATCTAACCAACTGATCTACGTAACTGGACGCTCAGTCAACTGACTGCAGTTGAAAATTTTATCAGCTTCTACCTTTCAGCTGATCCTTCAGCTGTACACGTCGTCAGTTGAAAAGGACATTCAACCGATAATAGTACAAAGCAGACTGTAACTCGTAGTGGAACGCCACATTTCAGAGACTACAGTGTACAAATGTCAGAAGTATACTGACGTGGCAATCAACGGATACAAATATTCAAATTATATTTAATGTTACCGTTGAAAGGAGGCCTATAAATAGGCGATAATAGCAGTTGAGAAATAGCGCTTATCAATACGATTCATCTATCCTCTCAAGCTTGTTATTATTCTGCTCGATTTATTACTCTCATTTGAAATTAAAAAAAGCTCACAGTTATTAGAAATATTCGTAGCATTTGAGGCTACTTTTCAAACTTACTAGCACAAACTATTCGTGCTAAATCCAGTTGAATATTTGTGAAAATTGTTGTTAACTAAGAGTTTCAGTTTTGGCAGTGTTATGTCCAAACTGAAGTGAGTCTGTACAAGTTTTGTATTGATCAAAGTCTTTTAGTGCATATCCTATCCTTGTGATAGAAGGGGTGACGTAGGAGTTATTCAATCTCCGAACATCCATAAATCCTTGCGTTTTTATTTCAGTCATTTATTCTATCTTTCAGTTAGTTTATTTCCGCAACTATATTTAGTTAAACTGATTGTCATCGACTGACAAGATTCCTAAGTTTCAGTTTATCACAAAACTGATACTTCATTCGAAAAAGTTATAAAAATCGTGAGTGTTTATTCAACCCCCCCTTCTAAACACTTTTCTACCTATTAACCGATCTTATCATAATCCTTTCAATGTACATATTCATACAAAGAATGAAAGAAAGAAATAATCTTCTATTTCTTCTTGATGATCTTCGAAGATTTTTCTGGCTGATCCTTTCCTCCTTGTTCTTGTTCTTCCCCCTTTTTGTCAAACTCATCAACCTTTTTCGATAAAGTCCGCACATCTGAGTTGAGATTAGACACCGCATTTAATAAAATATCTTGCAGTAAATCCATTCTTTTGGACATAGTGATTTCCAGAAAGTCAAGGCATCTTGTAACCAAAGCTTGAGTCTAGAAATGAGCTTCAGCTAACACTCTGTCTTTCCGAAGTTCGTCCATTTGAAGGAATAATGAAGTGACATCCTTTTGAATTTGCTGCAATTTTCCCATGGTATTGTCCTTTATAGAATCAAACCTCATAGTGTGCAAGAATTGGGTTGGCTTGATATCTGAAGTGGAAGACACTATATCGACGAGGTTGGTCTGAATCGCCTGAATTTCTTCGAACAACGATTCAGTTGCTATCGAGATGTCAGGAGACATGGCTCCAGAGGTTTCTGGTTCCTGCTCTCTGTTCTGTTGATCGAAGAACTCCAGGGCCCCATCTGATGTTTCAGTTGTAGGATTGACCATTTCAGAAATATCTTCTGGTAGAACTGCCTGTTGAGGCTATGGAGGAGAAGAAGTTGGATCAGCAGCAGAGTCCGAAAGTGCTTCAGGTGGAAGATTGATTGAAATAGCAGTTGTTCTTGAGCTGGTTGCTCAGCTGATGCTTCAGTTGTCTGAGCAGTTGAAATAGTAGAAGGCTGTTCAGTTGGCACTTCTGCAAATAAAATATGTTCAATCATAGCAGATGACTGAACTGCTTCTTCAGTTCTCAACACTTCCTGTTCAGTTGTGGAATCAATTGAACTGGCTCTTCAGTTGGTTGATCTTGGGCTTGAGTTAGCGTGGAGATCCGGGCCCAGAAGCAGAATAGGATTTAGCACTTGATGTATAGATGTTAAACCTAGTTGAGATAGAAACTGGTAGTACCCGATTTGTACTTTTTTACTGATATGTATATTAAATAGATTACATTACGTTTCCGCATTTATAATTCAAAAAGAAAAAAAATTTAGTCCCACTTTTCTTAATTGTTATATTTAACATTAATAATGATTAAGACTTGAATTAGCGTCCGGGTCCCCACAGAATCACATGGAAATGTGAACTCACGGCTAGCTGTATCCCTGAACCATTGAGGGTCACACAAGTATCAGACTCTGTGTTCCCGTTGAGAAAGTAAAATTCAAGGAGTTGAATTTGGCGACTTAAAGTTTGATGGAGATCATACATGAAACTTATAAATAAGTTTATAAGTTGATTCCATAGGGTGAAAGAAATGGAAATTAGCTTAATTTCTAGTTAAGGAAGGAGAGTGGAACTGTCTTTTTGGGTCAAGTAGTTTATTAAACTGGCAGCAATCAAATATGGTAAATGAAAATTTTGTTTTTCGAAATTTTCTTTTTTCATTATATGAACAAGACTTATATCCTCGATACATCGATGCTCTCGGATCGTCGATCGGGGTTATAATGAGTCCGAAATCATTTAGTTAGTGAATTGAGAATTTACTGATTAAATGATTGTGCAAGTAGTGATGACTAATAACATGTACGAATTCTCATAAATATTCTAGAGGAGTCTAGAATTAAATTAACCAATGAGTTAATTTTATAATATATATTTACATACATACATTTTATATGGTGATATAAAATATATGTACATATGGTATTAAATATCATGTATTATTAAAAGTTAATAAATATATTATATATATATATTAATTATATGAGAGTTTTGATATAATAAAATATAGAGTTCTAGTACCGCAAGGACTAGGAGTCCTTGTGGGAGAGGATGGATTTACAACATTCTTTTATCAAAACTCTCTTCAGAGATTGGTAATGGTGTCATTCGGGCTGCTTTATTGAATCTTAATAATCAAGGTGACATTGCAGAATGGAACTCGCTTGTAAGGCCTGAGATTTATTAGTCTTCATTGATGCGATATTCAAAGATATGAGAATGCATGACATGTAATGAGAAGCAATAAATGAGATGGGGGAAGGAGAGACATGAAAAATTAGAATATTGAATGAAGGGCAGACCGCACCCGCGGTCCAAGAAAGAGTGCACCCGCGGTTGATGGACAGAGAGTTGGAAATTATTTACAAAAATGACACCGCACCCGCGGTTCAAACGTAACCGCACCCGCGTTGATGTCACCGCACCAGCGGTCTTATATGTAGCGCACCCGCGGTCGTCGATTTTGGAAAATGAATAGACTGCCGAAGCTTGAGCGCACCTGCGCTCTAGATGGAGCGCACCCGCGGTGCTGCATGCGAGAAAGCCACCTTTGTTTCTTATGATGACACATGGCATATATATATATAGAATTGTGCTGAGTCTTCATTTTTATCACTTCCATCAGCTGAGAAACGAAGGAGAAAAGGGTTCCAAGCTTTCTTCCATCTTTACTATTTGATTGTGTAAGATTTACCTATCCAAAAGTTAATCCAAGCTTAAATTCTTGTTCCTCACTTCAAAGGCTACGAGAGGATGTAAGTTTCATTCATTTCCTGCATGATTTGAGATATTGATGTTGGGGAA
Organism: Primulina tabacum; assembly: GCF_025594145.1. NCBI lineage: Eukaryota > Viridiplantae > Streptophyta > Magnoliopsida > Lamiales > Gesneriaceae > Primulina > Primulina tabacum. The sequence goes on along the minus strand of NW_027459801.1, from coordinate 38,623 downwards.
ACTTGGATATGCTTGTAGATATATGTTTTTATGATTATAAGCAACGGTTATTCGCAACCGGATCGAAGAAATGGTACCGTATGTAATTGTTATGAATTCCAGCATATCTATGAATTAACATGTTCAGATTTCAGAGTTAATGTGTATTATGAAGAGAATGGTGAATTGTTGATATTGATTACATCGTGTTGATTTATGAGTGGATCGGTATATCGAGAATCCGCTGTTATGCCGTCGAATTGTATTCAGATTGAAGATTGAGTCCTATATGTATTGATAGAATGCACTTTGATCATGCCATTTCAGATTCTATTGGCAACTTTGATAGCGAGACTTCGACTACGACAGATTGTGCGACGAAAGGTATAATTCATGTTTTGTTTGGGGAAGACACAACTCAAATGAGATTTAATTTGAGTTTCCCAACCAAATCACATACTAGAATTGTTGTGTATCTTTTGATATGATTTTGATTTGTTTATAGAATTATATTTAAATCTCTTGATATGATGATGCCTTGTTTATAGAGTTATATTCAAGCATTTGAGATAGGAGAGTCATTGGCAGACTTGCCAAACTAGACGTTCGGTGGTATCGACGCTTCGGATCAGATTCAATCCGATTGTAGACATTCGATACAGACAGGGCCGAAGTCTAGGAATAAGACGTACAGTTACCCCGATTAGGAGGGTAGGTGACAGACAGTGACGTCTTATTCACACCGGAATCCCTAGAGTAGAGTCGAGTCGAGTCAATACATGATTTGATTTGAATTGCATGCTCGTATAGATTGGTTTCATATACTATGGAACCCATTGTTATTGCTTTCATGCATGATTTATGATTTTGTATTAGCATGCATACATCTTTTATACTGGGATTTATTCTCACCAGAGTTTCCGGCTGTTGTTATGTCTGTATGTGTGCATAACAACAGGTGGGGCAGGATCTGGGTCACGACAGAGATGAGTTCGAGATAGCGTGGTGACTTCGGGCGCAGAAGATTACTAGTTGTTTCTTACTATACTTGTACTACTTGTGGTTGTAATTTGTATTAAACACTGGTTTGTATGAATGTATTAAAACAAGACATGTAATTATGTTTATTGAAATAAAATGAAGAACTATCTTGTGCTTGTTTCAAAAATTTTGACCCCCATTTTTGAATAATGATCCGATTAATCTCGAAAAGAATTGAGTTAGAGCCCGGGTCCCCACAACAGGTGGTATCAGAGCAGTAGGTTCTGTAGACTGAGATAGAATAGAATGAGCGGGATAGATCGAGTCTCCTTCCTTGCTTATGATGTGCTAGCATGATTTATTGATTTCCTTATTACATGTTGTATTGTTATCTGAGTTGATTGCAGCATGTATTTGTAAAGACTGAATCAAAACCGATTCTGGATCAGAGGTATATGATCAGAGGAGGGCTGGGACAGTTTGTATAGACTGTGTACTAACCTGTTTGAATATCAGATATGCCTCCTAGAAGAGCAGCAGTGCCTTTGCGTCCACCGGTGCCAGAACAGGGCAGTACGTCGAATGATCCTATGGACGTCACTGCTACACCGATGGAGACTCTGTTGAAACGGTTCCAGTCTTTCCGACCATCGACATTGCAAGGTACAGAAAATGCAGTGGACTGCGAGAACTGGTTAGACGATATAGAGATGTTGTTTGAATCTCTTGCCTATACAGATGAACGAAGAGTGAAATTAATTGGGCATCAGTTGCAAGAAGTGGCCAAGAGCTGGTGGCTTACAACGAAACGAGTATTGGAGCATAGAGGTATCGATATTACTTGGAAAGTATTTAAAGATGAATTTTATCAACGTTTCTTTCCAGTGTCATATCGAAAAGATAAAGGGGCAGAATTTGCAAACTTGAGACAGGAGCAGTGGAACATAGAAGAGTATGTTGCCAAATTTTCTTCCTTGCTCCGATTTGCGCCACATGTGGCAGGAAATGATGAATCGGTCGCCGATCAATTCATCAATGGTTTGAATCCGGACATTTTTACTTTGGTGAACACGGGACGACCTAACAATTTTTTTGATGCACTGAACCGAGTAAAGGGAGCCTCTAGGCTGGCTTGATCAGGCAGCGAGGAGCTTCTTATAGTGCTCAGAGTCAGAGACCGCCACAGCCTGCCGCCCAGTTTCCATCACTTCCTCCTCAATTTGATAGTGGAAGCAGTAGTAGTGGCAAGAAGGATTCTTTGAAAGTTAAGGGTAAGCAGTTTAAGAGATCAGGGAGCAGTTCGTCAAGCTCCAGTGGGTCACGACAGAGAGGTCCTGGCCAGAGTACAGATGTGACAGGTGTGTATTCCACTACTTGTGGAGGCCGACATGCCACTGAGCAGTGTCAGGGAGTCATGGGCCGAGGTAATATTTGTAGGCAACAGGGACATTTTGCCAGAGTCTGTCCCCAGAGAGGTGCACCGAGATTTCAGAGTGCAAGGTCATCTACCTCAGTGACTCAACCTGAGAGGCAAGCTTCGTCTGTCCATTCCTTCCAGCCCACGCCTACACAGTTCCAGCCTAGAGCCAGAGGTGGCCAGACAGTGAGCCAACCTCCTAGACAACATGCTCAAGTGTTTGCATTGACGGAAGAGCAATCCCAAGATGCACCGGACGATGTGATTGCAGGTAACTGTTTTCTTTGCGGTTATCCTGCATATGTGTTGATAGACACAGGCGCATCCCATACATTCATATCTGAGCGTTTTGTGTTATTGCATTCATTGCCTGTCGAGTCATTGTCTACTGTAGTATCTATTTCTTCTCCGTTGGGAAGTGGTCTGATATCTGTGACTTAAGTTAGACATTGTATACTACAGTTTGAGGGACATGAGATTGACTTAGACTGTGTTGTACTCGGCTTATCTGATTTTGATTGTATTGTTGGGATTGACATGTTGACTAAGTACAGAGCCACCGTAGACTGTTTTCACAAGATTGTCAGATTCAGACCTGAAATGACAGAAGAGTGGAAATTCTACGGTAAGGGTTCCAAATCTCGGATTCCCTTAGTATCTGCTTTGACTATGAGTAGATTGTTGCAAAAAGGAGCAGAGGGGTTCCTTTTTTATTCTGTAGATCTACAGAAATCGAGCCCGGCATTGGCAGATTTGCCAGTAGTACGAGAGTTTGCAGATGTATTTCCTGACGAGATCCCAGGGTTACCTCCAGCTCGAGAGGTAGATTTTAGCATTGATCTTATTCCAGGTACCGTTCCTATTTCGAGAACTCCGTATAGAATGGCACCTATAGAGTTGAAAGAATTGAAAGCACAACTAGAAGATCTTCTAGCCAAGGGATATATCAGACCTAGTGTATCTCCTTGGGGCGCTCCAGTACTTTTTGTACGAAAGAAAGACGGTTCAATGAGATTGTGTATCGACTACCGGCAACTGAACAAGGCGACGGTAAAGAATAAATATCCATTGCCGCGTATTGACGATTTATTTGATCAGTTACAGGGATCATCTGTCTATTCCAAGATTGATTTGTGATCGGGATATCACCAATTGAGAGTTAGAGATGTTGACATACCGAAGACAGCATTCCGAACCAGGTATGGACATTATGAGTTTGTTGTCATGCCTTTTGGTTTAACGAATGCTCCAGCGGTGTTTATGGGATTGATGAACCGTGTCTTTTAGAGGTATTTGGATGAGTTTGTGATTGTTTTTATTGATGATATTTTGGTGTATTCCAAGAGTATGACTGAGCATGCCGATCATTTGAGAATTGTGTTGCAAACGTTGAGAAATGAAAGCTTATTTGCTAAACTGTCAAAGTGTGAGTTTTGGCTGAGACAGGTTGTCTTCTTGGGTCATATCATATCTGGAGACGGTATTTCTGTAGATCCGAGTAAAGTTGAAGCTGTGATCAGTTGGCCGAGACCGACTTCTGTGCCAGAGATACGCAGTTTCATGGGTCTGGCAGGGTACTATCGACGATTCATTAAAGATTTCTCCAGCATTGCGAAGCCAATTACCCAGGTAACACAGAAGAATGCGCCATTTGTGTGGTCTGCGGATTGTGAATCCAGCTTTCTAGAGTTGAAGAAGAGGCTGACCAGTGCACCTGTCTTGATGATTCCTTCAGGTACTGACGATTTCGTTGTATATTGTGATGCATCTCACAGAGGGCTGGGATGTATTCTTATGCAACGAGGTCATGTGATTGCATACGCCTCGAGACAGCTGAAGCCACACGAGATTCGATATCCCATTCATGATCTTGAATTGGCGGCGATCGTATTTGCATTGAAGATTTGGCGTCATTATCTTTATGGCGAGAAATTTTAGATCTACTCTGATCACAAGAGCCTGAAGTATCTGTTTTCTCAATCAGAATTGAATATGAGACAGCGTAGATGGATCGATTTATTGAAAGATTTTGATTGCGAGATCAAATATTACCCAGGGAAGTCAAATGCAGCAGCAGATGCCTTGAGTCGAAAGGTATGTGCCCTATCCTTATCGACGATAGGTGTTTCGAATTTAGTTGAGGATTGCTGTTTGTCTGGTTTAGCATTTGACACAGATAGTAGACCGCTGAGACTTGCTTCGATTCAAGTTGAGCCAGATTTGATTATGAGGATTAAAGAGGCACAAAGAACTGATCAGAATGTGCAGAAGTCGATTCAGATGGTCAGATCAGGACATCAGTCTGAATATCAGGTACATAATTTTGTTCTGTATGTGAATAACCGTCTTGTAGTGCCAGATGTTTCAGACTTGAAACAACAAATTATGTCAGAAGCGCACTGTAGTCGGTTTAGTATTATCCTGATGGCAGGAAAATGTACAACGATTTGAAGACATAATTCTGGTGGAAACAGATGAAGTCAGATATTTCAGAATTTGTGTCTAAGTGCTTAAATTGCCAACAGGTGAAGGCTGAAAGAAAGAAGCCTGGAGGTTTACTTCAGAGCCTATCTATTCCAGAATGGAAATGGGATCACATTTCCATGGATTTCGTGACAAAGTTACCTCGATCATCCCGGGGCTGTGACGCAATTTGGGTCATTATTGACAGATTGGCCAAATCGGCTTGTTGTATTCCATACAGAATGACATACAGACACAATCAGATGGCCGAGACCTATATCAGAGAAGTAGTCAGATTTCATGGTGTGCCGAAGTCTATCGTATCAGATCGTGATCCACGATTCACTTCACACTTTTGGCACAGTTTGCAGCAGGCCTTAGGTACGACATTACACTTGAGTACTGCTTATCATCCTCAGATCGACGGACAGTCAGAGCGGACTATCCAGACTTTAGAAGACATGTTGAGAGCTGTGGTGCTAGATTTCGGCACTAGTTGGCAGGATTCACTACCGTTGTGTGAATTCTCGTATAACAACAGCTATCAAACGAGCATTGAGATGGCTCCGTTTGAAGCATTATATGGCAAGAAGTGCAGATCTCCTCTATACTGGGATTATATATCTGAGGTACCAGAACTTGGGCCTGATATGATTCGTGAAATGACTGAGAAAGTAAAGATAATTCAGAAGAGGATGAAGACAGCACATGATAGGCAAGTCAAGTATGCCAATATCAGACGTAGACCGCTAGTATTTGAACAAGGAGACAGAGTGTTTTTGAAGATTTCTCCTTTCAGAGGCGTTTTCAGATTTGGCAAACGCGGGAATTTGTCTCCTAGATACTTCAGTCCTTATGAGATACCTGAAAAGATTGGCGATCGAGCCTATCGACTAGTTCTTCCTCCTTCTCTATCTGAAATACATGACGTATTTCATGTATCAATGCTGTGTAGATATATTCCTGATGCTTCTCATGTCATTCAGCCTGACAAAGCTGAGCTTGATTAGACTTTTAGTTATACTGAGCAACCGATACAGATTCTTGATCGGAAAGAAAAACAGCTCAGAACGAAGACTATTCCGCTAGTGAAAGTCCAGTGGAGTCGTCATGGCACTGAAGAAGCGACTTGGGAGACAGAAGCAGATATGAGACAGAAATATCCCGAGTTGTTTACATGATGTGAGTATTTATTCAGCTTTTGATTATATTGTTTTTCATTTATGATATGATTGATGGCCTGCGATTTCGAGGACGAAATCATTTCTTAGAGGGGGAGAAATGTAAGGCCTGAGATTTATTAGTCTTCATTGATGCGATATTCAAAGATATGAGAATGTATGACATGTAATGAGAAGCAATAAATGAGATGGGGAAAGGAGAGACATGAAAAATTAGAATTTTGAATGAAGGGCAGACCGCACCCGCGGTCCAAGAAAGAGTGCACCCGCGGTTGATGGACAGAGAGTTGGAAATTATTTACAGAAATGACACCGCACCCGCGGTCCAAACGTAACCGCACCCGCGTTGATGTCACCGCACCAGCGGTCTTATATGTAGCGCACCCGCGGTCGTCGATTTTGGAAAATGAATAGACTGCTGAAGCTTGAGCGCACCTGCGGTGCTGCATGCGAGAAAGCCACCTTTGTTTCTTATGATGACACATGGCATATATATATATATATATATATATATAGAATTGTGCTGAGTCTTCATTTTTAACACTTCCATCAGCTGAGAAACGAAGGAGAAAAGGGTTCCAAGCTTTCTTCCATCTTTACTATTTGATTGTGTAAGATTTACTTATCCAAAAGTTAATCCAAGCTTAAATTCTTGTTCCTCACTTCAAAGGCTACAAGAGGATGTAAGTTTCATTCATTTCCTGCATGATTTGAGATATTGATGTTGGGGAAACTTGGATATGCTTGTAGATATATGTTTTTATGATTATAAGCAACGGTTATTCGCAACCGGATCGAAGAAATGGTACCGTATGTAATTGTTATGAATTCCAGCATATGTATAAATTAACATGTTCAGATTTCAGAGTTAATGTGTATTATGAAAAGAATGGTGAATTGTTGATATTGATTACATCGTGTTGATTTATGAGTGGATCGGTATATCGAGAATCCGCCGTTATGCCGTCGAATTGTATTCAGATTGAAGATTGAGTCCTATATGTATTGATAGAATGCACTTTGATCATGCCATTTCAGATTCTATTGGCAACTTTGATAGCGAGACTTCGACTACGACAGATTGTGCGACGAAAGGTATAATTCATGTTTTGTTTGGGGAAGACACAACTCAAATGAGATTTAATTTGAGTTTTCCAACCAAATCACATACTAGAATTGTTGTCTATCTTTTGATATGATTTTGATTTGTTTATAGAATTATATTTAAATCTCTTGATATGATGATGCCTTGTTTATAGAGTTATATTCAAGCATTTGAGATAGGAGAGTCATTGGCAGACTTGCCAAACTAGACGTTCGGTGGTATCGACGCTTCGGATCAGATTCAATCCGATTGTAGACATTCGATACAGACAGAGCCGAAGTCTAGGAATAAGACGTACAGTTACCCCGATTAGGGAGGGTAGGTGACAGACAGTGACGTCTTATTCACACTGAGATCCCTAGAGTAGAGTCGAGTCGAGTCAAGACATGATTTGATTTGAGTTGCATGCTCGTATAGATTGGTTTCATATACTATGGAACCCATTCTTATTGCTTTCATGCATGATTTATGATTTTGTATTAGCATGCATACATGTTTTATACTGGGATTTATTCTCACCGGAGTTTCCGGCTGTTGTTATGTCTGTATGTGTGCATAACAACAGGTGGGGCAGGATCTGGGTCACGACAGAGATGAGTTCGAGATAACGTGGTGACTTCGGGCGCAGAAGATTACTAGTTGTTTCTTACTAGACTTGTACTACTTGTGGTTGTAATTTGTATTAAACACTGGCTTGTATGAATGTATTAAAACAAGACATGTAATTATGTTTATTGAAATAAAATGAAGAACTATCTTGTGCATGTTTATATACATTTGAATTAATGTTAAAAAGCAAAAATTTTGACCCACATTTTTGAATAAAGATCCGATTAATCTCGAAAAGAATTGAGTTAGAGCCCGGGTCCCCACATCGCTCCTATTACCTTATTTCCAAAGGCAAGAGAGCTGAAGTGCTTGAAAGATTTTAGCCCATCATTCTATGCAATACATGCTATAAAATTGTTTCTCAAGCAATTACAAATATATTTTGACATGTTTTAGCCTACGTTATTGATTCTTTTCAAAGCGATTTTATGCCGAGCATATTGATTTTAGATAATGCGATGGTGGGATTTGTATGTATGAATTGGATTCGGAATAATAAAAAACTAAATGGAATTCGCATCACTTAAGCTAGACATGAGTAAAGCCTATGATCTAGTCTAATGGAGCTTTTTGGAGATTTTAATGCTTAAATTGGATTTTGCAGAGTCTTGGATCAATTTAATTATGAGGTACATCAAATCAGTTTATTATTCTTTCAAGAATAATCATGTTTTTTTGGTACTTTGACACCTCAACAGGGATTACGTCACGAAGACCCTCTTTCCCCTTATTTTTTTTGTCTTGTGTGCTCAAGGTTTGTCGTCTATTAATACTTAAGCTGTGGATTTCCGGTTATTTAAGGGAGTGAAAGTTGTGATTACAAGTCGTTTAGTATTGCTTCTTTTCTTTGCCGATGAGAATTTGATTTTCTTTCGGGCATCTAAAAAGGATTGTTTGCAAGTTGATAGGGATGTAAATGAACCAAACTATTTGTGAGCTATTCGAAACTCGATTCGATAAAAGCTCGTTTGAACTCGTTTAATGAGACTCATTAAGATAAACAAACCAAACTCAAGCTTTACAGTATTCGGCTCGTTAGCTCGTGAACATGTTCGTTGGTAAGTTCATGAGTAATCTTTTAGATGAAAAAATAATAGTTTTGATATTTGATTTATTGACTTTGCATAGTATTTATGAAATATATAGAAAAATCTATTAAATTTATTTATTATAATAAATTTACAAATTTTAATAAGAATAATATAATTTTCTTTAAATATATAATTTATTTTTAATTAATTTAATGAAAATTTAAATGTATAATTCATATTTATTAAGCTTGTTTAGGCTCGATAAAGGCTTGAATAAGCTCGTGAGCCATGCATATATTCGTTAAATAGAGCTCGAGCTCGGCTCGATTATAAACGAACCAAGCTCAAACATTCAAGAGTTCGGCTCGGCTCGACTCGATTACATCCGTACAAGTTGATAATGGGACTAACCCAGAGAGTGAAGGGATGATATGGTGAACATATATTGTCTATCTTATTTCAGTCAGACGACTTATGTCTTTGGCTGAATTTATTGCTTTTTCGGTATGTCTCATCATTTGTGATTTTGCAATTTTTGTTGCTGATGGTTACTCAACTTATGTAAACTGGCTTCCTATGAGTGCCACTGTTGGCATGTTCGAGAAAGTATTCAAGAAGTTTAGGACCCTAAAGAGTGATGTCATTCAAGTCAGAAGTCTCAAGGTCACTTTAAACTCATTTTACCAGTAAGTTGGCAGAGGCACCTCAATATGAAGGGTGACATCCGAAACCCAAAAACAGTCAAATTGATAGTGGCACCCCGAACCGAAGGCTGACATCTGAAACCTAAACAGAGTCATAACTAATCTACAAATCATTGAAATCTTTAACCAAAAATATATAGGTCATGAACGCATGTTGCCCAAACTTTAATTCGTCATTAATTTTTTTAAAAAAAACCCAACTCCTTTATCAATATTTCTCCCCATATTTATCCTCAACCAACAAGTTCTTGAAATTTATTTTATGTTAAAAAAGATTGGTGCTTTGTTGTGACAAAAAATCTCAGTCGGTCCCTCTTATTCTTGTTGAAGTTTTGCTAACATTCTTCTCAACCAAAGGACTTGACATGCTGCTGTAGTGGCTGCAATATATTCAGCCTATGAGGAAGATAATGCTATTATGGCTTGTGTGGGGACCCGAACCTAATCTATCTTCTTAATCATTATTAGGATCATTTAATTAATCTGTGTCTAATTTTTTTTTTTAAATACAATTGCGGAAACGTAAAGTAATCACTCTGATATAAATATCAACATAAAGAACAAATCATGTACAACATATGTTTATCGCAACTAGAGTTCAGCTACTACATCAAATACTGAAAATCACTCTACTCTAAGTCCGGATCTCCACGCTAATCTTGAATCTCTCATTCTCTTCGTGACCCTGATCCTGTCCCACCTGTTGTCATGCACACATACAAACAAGACAACAGCCGGATAACTCCGGTGAGAAATACATCCCAGTATAAATAATGTAAACATGCAATCATATAAAACATATATAAAAGCATGAAACAGATATCCATAATATGTATCAAATCTGAAAGACATGAATCGATATAAAACGGTAACTCAAACTCTAGACTCATCATCTCAGACTCGACTCATTTCTAATCTAGGGATCCCGATCTGAATAAGAACGCAACGTTCTCCCATCTACTTTATCCCAGCTAGATGGTGGTACGTTCTTAGTCCCAGACTTTGGCTGTCTAAGATCTGCAATAGGAGTCGGTCTTCTCCTCAGTATATCGATATATATCCAAAAGTCCAGTGACTTGGCGGTTCTGCCATTGCAATTCTGCCAAAGACTAGGCGGATCTGACCAACTCTAACTCATGCTTTGCTATAGATCAATAGACTAAGCATATAAATATCAAGAATTGCAAATATAAATGCAATAATCATTCAGTATGTGATTTTGGGGAACTCAAGTCAAATCTAACTCGAGTTGTGCAATCCCGAATCAACATTGATATATACCTTTCTCTCTGTCAATCTGACTCTGTCGAAGTCTCGAACTCAAATATGTAAATACTCAATCTGACAATGACAATAACGAGGAATACAATATTAATACCCCACTCAATCAATACTGGATATAATCAGAACTCAATCAAATTCTGTTTCAACGGCATAACTGCACAATCTCAATATACCCAGCAATACAAATCAATAGATATCAATTTCCACAAATCATAACCGATAACTGATACAAATCTGGTATCAATCTCAGTCAAATCAACTCTGAAAATCATAACAATTTTATACGGTATCCGTTCTTCAATCCGGTGTCGATTATACGATGTCTAACATATCAGAACCATCATATATGAATCATATCTGATTCCTTCAATATCATAATTTCAGAACATAACAGAAATCAATGAAACTTACGTCCCGTTGAAGCCTGCGTTGATAGAAACTCAGTACTGAAGTCGGATTGAAAATCTAGCGGACGGATCGAAATATAAAGGCGTAGGGATTTTCTGTGAACTTCTATTTTCCCCTTTCTTCGTTTCCTCTTTCTTTTCCTTTAATTCTGCAGGAAGGAAGTATATATATATCCTCTTGCATGTTAAAGCAACGTGTCACATTTTTCTTCAATTCTGGTTGGCGCTCGGGCGGTCATAAATTTCCGCCCGGGCGCTTGCTCGGCGCTCGGGCGGTTAAAACTTACCGCCCGGGCGCGGGAGATTCTGCCCTCATGATTAATCATTGGCGCTCGGGTGGTAACCGCCCGAGCGCCACATCTTCTGTCCGAAGCATATTTTGTTGAACATTTAGTTCAGTCCAAAACTTGTACAATTCATATGCTTTGCCCAATCTGGTCTCGGAATGGCCCGGCTATAATCACATCAGTTCATAATCAATAATCTCATATTAATAGAATCAAAATCTTGGACATTACATTTTTCCCCTCCTAAGATACGATTTCGTCCCCGAAATCACAGGCAATCAAATCAAATATCAGAAAGAAATGTATAACAGAAGCTGAATCAAAATACTCACATCAGTGAAATAACTCGGGAAATCTTTGTCTCATGTCTGACTCTGTTTCCCAAGTAGCTTCTTCGATGTCATGACGACTCCACTGAACCTTCACAAGCCGAATAGTCTTCGTTCTGAGTTGCTTTTCCTTTCGATCGAGAATCTGAATCGGCTTCTCGAAATAACTCAGTGTCTCGTCCAGTTCGGCCTCGTCTGGCTGAATAACATGTGAAACATCAGAGAGATATTTCCTCAATAACGATACATGAAAGACATCATGTATCCCAGATAAAGAAGGTGGTAAGGCGAGTCGATAGGCACGATCTCCTATTTTCTCGAGAATCTCATAAGGCCCAATATATCGTGGAGACAGTTTTCCTTTCTTGCCAAATCTGACAACGCCTTTGAAAGGAGAAATCTTCAAGAATACCCGTTCTCCTGTCTCAAATACCAACGGTCTTCGTCGAACATTGGCATATTTGGCCTGTCTGTCCTGAGCTGCCTTCATTCTTTTCTGAATCAGTTTCACTTTCTCAGTCATATCTCTGATCATGTCAGGTCCAATCTCAGGAACCTCAGAGATATCGTCCCAATACAAAGAGGATATACACTTCTTCCCGTACAACGCCTCGAAAGGAGCCATCTCAATACTCGTCTGATAACTATTGTTGTACGAAAACTCACAAAGTGGCAATGAATCCTGCCACGTAGTGCTAAAATCAAGCACTACAGCTCTAAGCATATCCTCCAGTGTCTGGATAGTCCGCTCTGACTGTCCGTCGGTCTGTAGATGATATGCGGTACTCAGATGTAACTTCGTACCTAGAGCCTGCTGCAAGCTCTGCCAGAAGTGCGAAGTAAACCGAGGATCACGGTCTGAAACAATCGACTTCGGCACTCCGTGCAATCTGACCACTTTTCTGACATAGATCTCTGCCATCTGGTCATGTCGGTACATCATCTTGTATGGAATAAAGCATGCTGCTTTGGTCAATCTGTCAATTACAACCCAAATCGCATCACAACCTCGAGAGGATCTCGGTAGTTTCGTCACAAAATCCATGGAAATGTGATCCCATTTCCATTCAGGAATAAATAAGCTCTGTAACAGTCCTCCTGGTTTCTTTCTTTCTGTTTTCACCTGCTGGCAATTCAGACATCTGGATACAAACTCAGTAATATCAGCTTTCATTTGTTTCCACCAGAACTGTCGTTTCAAATCATTATACATCTTTCTGCCACCAGGATGAATACTAAATCGACTGCTATGCGCTTCTGACAAGATCTGTCGTTTCAAATCTGAAACATTCGGCACAACAAGACGATTATTCACATACAGTACACTATCCCGTACCTGATACTATGATCGATGCCCTGCTCTGACCATCGATACCGAATTCTTCACATTCTGATCACCTTTCTGAGCCGCTTTAATTCTCAAAATCAGCTCTGGTTCGACTTGAACAGTATAAAGTCCCAACGGTCTACTATCTGTCTCAAATACCAATCCAAACAAACAGCAATCTTCTATCAAATTCGAAACATCAATCTTCGATAAAGATAAAGAACTTACCTTTCGACTCAGTGTATCTGCTGCTGCATTGGATTTTCCCGGATAGTACTTGATTTCACAATCAAAGTCCTTCAATAAATCAAGCCATCTTCGCTGTCTCATATTCAACTCTGACTGTGAAAAGAGATATTTCAAGCTTTTATGATGATCAGAATAAGTCTCGAACTTCTCACCGTAAGGATAGTGTCGCCATATCTTCAATGCAAAGACGATGGCTGCCAATTCAAGATCATGAATTGGATAGCGAGTCTCGTGTGGCTTCAGTTGTCTTGAAGCATAAGCGATGACATGGCCTCGCTGCATCATAACACATCCCAACCCTCTGTGAGAAGCGTCACAATATACAACAAAATCACCAGTACCTGATGGAATAGTCAAGATCGGAGCACTGGTCAGTCTCTTCTTCAACTTAAGAAAACTGGACTCACAGTCTTCAGACCATACAAACGGAGCATTCTTCTGAGTCAACTGAGTAATCGGTTTGGCAATACTCGAGAAATCTTTAATAAATCGACGATAATAACCTGCCAAACCCATAAAACTGCGTATCTCTGGCACAGATATCGGTCTCGGCCAACTAATCACAGCCTCAACCTTGCTGGGATCAACAGAAATATCGTCTCCGGATATAATATGCCCCAAAAATACAACATGTCTCAACCAGAATTCACATTTGGACAGTTTGGCATATAATTTCTCAGCCCTCAGAATTCTCAATACAGTTCTCAAATGCTCGGCATGTTCAATCATATTCTTCGAATAAATCAATATATCATCAATAAAAATAATCACGAAATCATCGAGATATCTCTGGAATATACGGTTCATCAGACCCATTGTGGGGACCCGGACGCTAATCATCTTCTTAATAATCTTTGGGATTTAATTATTAATTAAGATAAACAGGGTTAAAGAAATTTTTTTTCTTTTTAAAACGCAAATGCGGAACGTAATATAATTTAACTAATATACATTTCAGTGTAAAAGTACAATCATGTACAACAAGCATTCAAACTAGACTAAGGTTCAACTACTAGATGTCAAGTGTCAAAACCATATCTACAACAAGTCCGGAATCACCACGCTAACTTGTCCTCTCTCTCATCATCTTCTTGACCCTGATCCTGTCCCACCTGTTGTCATGCACACATACAAACAAGACAACAGCCGGATAACTCCGGTGAGAATAAATCTCAGTATAAACAATGTATACATACAATTAACTAAACTAACATAAAAGCATGGAACATATATCACTGCATGTATCATAATCTGAAATTTGATTCAATATAAAACAGTAACTAAAACATGGATCGTAATCTACGAAACATAATCTATACAATCTGTAATTCAATTCTTGACTCGGCATCTCAGACTCGACTCATATCTATTCTAATCTAGGGATCCCGGTGAATAAGAACGTAACAAGTCTCCCACCTACTACTACCGTTCGCGGTGGTGGTACGTTCTTATTTCTGGACTTTGGTCTACTCTATATCGAATCATCTGCAATAAGGACTGCTCTGTCTCATAGGCATATCGATACACCAAACGTCCGGTGTCTTGGCATATCTGCCAAAGACTAGTTAATCCTACTCTGACAATGTGCAATGGGCCAGTGACTACTCTGTCATAATCTAGCCCCTCTGTCAATGACTCTCACTCAATTGCTATCTGCTATCCTCTGCTTTTCTAGCAATCACTAACAGAAACATACTCATTCACATAACACAAAGGTATGAAAACAGAACCATACACGTATGTGGTTTAGGGAAACTCGAGTTAAATCTAACTCAAGTCGATCTCCCAGCTAACATCGATTTATACCTTTCTCTTCTCGGTCTGACGAAGTCGAAGTCTCGGATTCAACTCTGTCCTTACCCAATCTGGCAATGACAATACCGAATATGTATAATATCAATAGACATTCTCAAATCAATACTGAATCTGATTAATATCAATCTACTGATGTTTCGACGACATAATAATACCATCTCAACAACTCCGTCAATCTCAACATCACAGATAAATACCACAACTCATAATCGATACAATAACAGATCATAATCTCAAATCTGTACAATCTCGATCATATTAGTTAGGAAGATCATATCAATTGCATACGAGGTCCGTTCTTCGATCCGGTTGTGAATATACGTTGCTTATAATCTCAAGAACATCTAATCGTAATCATATCATAATTTCTCCAACTCATTAAATCTGAATCATGCTGAAATTTAAACAAACTTACGTCCTTTCGAAGCTGGTGATGAGAGGAATACGAATCTAGTCTCGGATTGAAAATCGGGTGGTTAGATTCTTCAAAACCAACAATCTAAACTATGAAGAAACTTGAAGCTTTTCAGGTGTGTTCTCTCGGTTCTTGCTACTGAAAATGTCGAAAGGAATGAAGACAATGATATATATCTTGCATGGTGGGAACACATCTCATCCTTTAAGCTGCACGTCACACCGCGGGTGCGCTCGTTCTTCACCGCGGGTGCGCCAGGCGTGCTGTAACACATTCCAAAATTGCAGAAGAACGACCGCTGGCGCGCTATACTATGTACCGCGGGTGCGGTAACTCTACTGTACCAACACCGTGGGTGCGGTACAAATTCTGGCGTGGGTGCAGTCAAGCTACTGTAACAATTTAACATTTTATGAGAAACGACCGCGGGTGCACTGTCTTTTGGCCCGCGGGTGCACTGTCTCTGCTGCCTCAACAAAATATTTTGCAACTAACATCGAATCGCAACGTTGCTTCTTCGGTCTTCGACAAAGACATCAAAGCATGCATTAATAATATCTGATTACCAACTCACACCTCGGGCATTACACCCATGAATACAGCTGGAGCATTAGTCAAACCGAACGGCATGACAATAAACTCATAATGTCCATACCTGGTTCTGAATGCTGTCTTCGAGATATCAGAATCCCTGACTCTCAGCTGATGATATCCAGATCTCATATCGATCTTGGAATATACTGAAGAACCCTGCAACTGATCAAATAAATCATCAATACGAGGCAAATTGTATTTGTTCTTTACCGTAGCTTTGTTCAGTTGCCGGTAGTCAATACAGAGTCTCATAGAGCCATCTTTCTTCCTCACAAACAATACAGGAGCACCACAAGGAGACACGCTGGATCTGATGTATCCCTTGGCCAGTAAATCTTCCAACTGATCTTTCAATTCTTTCAACTCAATCGGTGCCATTCTATATGGAGCCCTCGAAATCGGAACTGTACCTGGCATCTTCAATACTGAAGTCTATCTCTCGAATCGGAGGCAAACCCGGAATCTCATCTGGGAAGACATCAGCAAACTCGCATACCACTGGCAAATCAGCCAATGATGGACTCGATTTCAGTAAATCAATTGAATAGATAAGGAATCCCTCTGCTCCTTTCTGTAACAATCGAGTCATAGATAGTACAGATATCAAAGGAATTCTGGATCTAGAACCCTTACCGTAGAATTTCCACTCATCAGTCATATCTGGTCTGAATCTCACAATCTTGTGGAAATAATCAACAGTCGCTCTGTACTTGGTCAGCATATCAATACCGATAATACAGTCAAAATCAGACAACCCAAGTACGATGCAATCTAACTCAATCTCATGCCCGTCATACTGTAGTAAACAATGTTTAACAGAATTCACTGAAATCAAACCTGTCCCCAACGGAGAAGAGACAGACACTACAGATGATAACGACTCAATAGGCAATGCATGACTCAATGCAAATCTCTCAGAAATAAATGTATGAGAAGCACTGGTATCTATCAATATATAAGCAGGATAACCACATAAAGAACAGTTACCTGCAACAACATCATCTGGTGCTTCCTGAGCCTGCTCCCCTGTCAGAGCAAATACTCTGGTCTGCTGTCTAGGAGGCTGGCTAACTCTGGCTACCTCCTGGCCTCTGCTGTGACGGAGTAGTCGGTGGTGGCTGAAAGGAATGAACAGCTGACGATCGTCTACCTGTCTGAGCCACTGATCCAGATGACTCCGCTCCCTGAGATCTCTGGGAACTTCTCTGTGGACACACTCTAGCAAAGTGTCCCTGCTGTCTGCAGATGTTGCAACTATCAGTCACTCCCTGGAATTGCTCAGTCAGGTGTCTCCCTCCGCAATTCCTACAATACACTCCCGTATAGCTCTGGCTCTGTCGAGAACCACCGGAGCTAGAAGAACTGGTCCCTGATTTCTTGAACTGCTTTCCTCGGGCTTTCAAGAAATCTTTCTTTCCACTACTGCTGCTGCCACCCTCGAATCTGGGAGGAGTTTGCTGTGGTCTCGGTGCTGGAGGAACAAACGAAGCTTCTTTCTGTCTCATCAGATCAGCTTCTGCTCCTTTGGCTCTGTTCAGGGCGTCAGTAAAGTTATTCGGTCGCCCTGTGTTCACCAATGTAAAAATCTCTGGGTTCAAACCATTGATGAACTTATCAGCAATAGCTTTCTCACTTTCAGCAACATGTGGAGCAAATCTCAACAAGGTAGAGAACTTGGTCACATACTCCTCAATGTTCAACTGACCCTGCCTCAGATTGGAAAACTCTGCCCCCTTGTCTTTCCTGTACGACACTGGGAAAAATCTCTGATAAAACTCAGCTTTAAAAACGTTCCATGTAATAGTCGTACCTCGATACTCCAATGCTCTCTTTGTCATAATCCACCAGTTCTTTGCAACATCATGCAACTGGTGCCCAATCAGTCGAACTCGTCGCTCATCTGTGTAATCCAACGAATCAAACAACATTTCAATATCATCTAACCAACACTCACAGTCAACAGAAGTCTCTGTTCCCTTCAAGGTTGGCGGTTTAAACGACTGAAACCTTTTCAACAGTGTTTCCATCGGAGTTGCTGTCACATCCATCGGATTTGCAGATGTACTACCCTGTTCAGGTACTCTTCGAGGAGGCATATCTGATTACCAAAAGGATTAGTAACCAAATACAACAAACCTGTTTCAGTCCTCCTATGATCATCTTACTGCTGATCGAGAATCGGTTCTGATTCATTCTCAATAATACACGTTACCAAATCAAATCAGATAAACATGTAAACATGCATTTCAAAGCAGTAAGTCATGCTAGCAATCAAAAGCAAGGAAAGAAAACTCATTCTACCCCGCTCACTAGCTTCTATCTCAGTCTAAGGTACCTACTGCTCTGATACCACCTGCTGTGGGGACCCGAACCTAATCCATCTTCTTAATCATTATTAGGATCATTTAATTAATTTGGGTCTAATTTTTTTTTTAAAATACAATTGCGGAAACTAAAGTAATCACTCTGATATAAATATCAACATAAAGTACAGATCATGTACAACATATGTTTATCGCAACTAGAGTGAAGCTACTACATCAAGTACTGAAAATCACTCTACTTTAAGTCCGGATCTCCACGCTAATCTTGAATCTCTCATTCTTTTCGTGACCCTGATCCTGTCCTACCTGTTGTCATGCACACATACAAACAAGACAACAGCCGGATAACTCCGGTGAGAAATACATCCCAGTATAAATAATGTAAACATGCAATCATATAAAACATATATAAAAGCATAAAACAGATATCCATAACATGTATCAAATCTGAAAGAACATGAATCGATATAAAACGGTAACTCAAACTCTAGACTCATCATCTCAGACTCGACTCATTTCTAATCTAGGGATCCCGATCTGAATAAGAACGCAACGTTCTCCCATCTACTTTACCCCAGCTAGATGGTGGTACGTTCTTAGTCCCAGACTTTGGCTGTCTATATCGAAGATCTGCAATAGGAGTCGGTCTTTTCCTCAGTATATCAATATATAGCCAAAAGTCCAGTGACTTGGCGGTTCTGCCATGGCGATTCTGCCAAAGACTAGGCGGATCTGCCCAACTCTAACTCATGCTTTGCTATAGATTAATAGACTAAGCATATCAATATCAAGAATTGCAAATATCAATGAAATAATCATTCAGTATGTGATTTTGGGGAACTCAAGTCAAATCTAACTCGAGTTGTGCAATCCCGAATCAACATTGATATATACCTTTCTCTCTGTCAATCTGACTCTGTCGAAGTCTCGAACTCAAATATGTAAATACTCAATCTGACAATGACAATAACGAGGAATACAATATTAATACCCCACTCAATCAATACTGGATATAATCAGAACTCAATCAAATTCTGTTTCAACGGCATAACTGCACAATCTCAATATACCCAGCAATACAAATCAATAGATATCAATTTCCACAACTCATAACCAATAATGATACAAATCTGGTATCAATCTCAGTCAAATCAACTCTGAAAATCATAACAATTTTATACGGTATCCGTTCTTCAATCCGGTGTCGATTATACGATGTCTAACATATCAGAACCATCATAATATATGAATCATATCTGATTCCTTCAATATCATAATTTCAGAACATAACAGAAATCAATGAAACTTACGTCCCGTTGAAGCCTGCGTTGATAGAAACTCAGTACTGAAGTCGGATTGAAAATCTAGCGGACGGATCGAAATATAAAGGCGTAGGGATTTTCTGTGAACTTCTATTTTCCCCTTTCTTCGTTTCCTCTTTCTTTTCCTTTAATTCTGCAGGAAGGAAGTATATATATATCCTCTTGCATGTTAAAGCAACGTGTCACATTTTTCTTCAATTCTGGTTGGCGCTCGGGCGGTCATAAATTTCCGCCCGGGCGCTTGCTCGGCGCTCGGGCTGTTAAAACTTACCCCTCATGATTAATCATTGGCGCTCGGGCGGTCAAAAACTACCGCCCGGGCGCCACATCTTCTGTGGAACATTGGCGCTCGGGCGGTCACTTTCTACCGCTCGGGCGCCAATAGTTCTGTCCAAAACTTGTACAATCCATATGCTTTGCCCAATCTGGTCTCGGAATGGCACGGCTATAATCACATCAGTTCATAATCAATAATCTCAGATTAATAGAATCAAAATCTCGGGCATTACAGCTTGCTTCTTTGAGCTCCAAGTGATTGCTCCAGACCCAAGACTAAAATTACTTGCTAAAACACTTCTTCTACCATCCAATCAACTTGCCTAGTAACTGTCATTGAATCAACATAATCTAAATTTGGGAACTTTGTAGTACCAAATTCCATAACTCATGGTTCTAGCGATGTAGCATAAGATCTGCTTTGTTGCTCCATGATGAATCTTTGAAGGATGTTGCATAAACTTGGAAATCATAGCAATATAAAATGCAATATCGGGTTGAATGTGTATGAGATAAATCAAACCTCCAACCAAACTCCTAAACCTTTTTGCATCATCCATCTCTGTCCCATCTTAATGGTGCAATTTTTCATTGATATTCATTGGTCTGGCAGTAGGTTGCTGATAAGTGCAATTTATGCACTTAAATTATCCTTATAATTCGTATATGTTGTTAGTTTTCGCGGGCGGAATTATGTGTCTTTTGTTGTTTTTGGTGTGATTTCAGGAATCTAGGTAAGGCATATTACATGGGCGTGAAAAGGAATGAAAATGGCGCTTGGAAGAAAATAGTGAGTTTAACACACAGAGAGACCGCGCATATGTGCGAAACACAAAGCGAGACAGAGAGCTTGGCGCACATGCGTGATGTACGACGCACATATGCGCGAAAGATGCCCATTGATGACAACAAAATAGAAGCTATCACGCGCATACGCTAGACGAGGCGCGCATATGCGCGAATGAAATATTTCCAGATGCACGAAACAGATGACTCCACGCATATGCGCGGAGCTAGTGTGCACATGTGCGTGCGAGAAAAATTGCCCAACACACAGACGACGACTTCCGCGCATATGCGCGAGGCTTGGGCGTGCCTATGCACGCAACGCAGATGCCAGAATTATTAGGTTTCATCGTGGGCTTTATAAAATAGGAATTAATTTTTTGGCAACCGACATCCGGATCGAGGAGCAGAAATTAAGAGCCAACGGAGAACGGAACGTGAAGAACGGAGAGAGAAGACGCTCAATCCGGATACGGAGACGCATTTTCATCTCTCTTCAACACGTTTCTAATTCGGTTCTGTACTTTTATGCTTTTAATGATTACAAATAGGTTTTGTTGTGATCCAGATTCGAGTATGAACTAATTTTATTTTCTAGAGATAGATGTAGTCTTGGTCGAACCTACGTTATTGGAGTTTTGAATGTTCATTGAATTAATTCATCGTGTTTATGTGTGATTTTTTGTCTTTAATGCTTTTGGATTACTGGCCATAATTCGACTGATTAAAAAATTAAGATCTAGCACTCGAGAGAGGGGATTGAAATTAGGACTGGGGAAATCACATCATCAGATGTTTATAACATGCAAAAGACATATAACTCTGGTGAATCCACAAAAAGAACCTTTTTTGCATATATTATTTGTTACGTGATTTTGAATAAATATACTAAAATTAATAATAGATAATACAGTTCTATTTATCACTTGAAAAAGGGAATAGAAAAATTGTGAGTTTTTTGTTAATAAACATAATGCGATTTAATGATATGTTAGTCAATTTGGCTCCAATCTCTACCTCTGGGAAGTATTACTACATGGGCAGATTTGGTTACGAAGTTTCTATCAAATTATTTTCCTTCTGCCAAGTTTGCTCAGCTGAAAATAGATATCACCAACTTCAGGCAGAAGGACTTCGAGGTGTTATATGAGGCTTGGGAGAGATACAAAGAATTACTCAGGAGGTGTCCGAATCATGGATATGCAGATTGGGTGCAGGTTGAGTTATTTTACAATGGTTTGGATGGGCCAACTAGAGGGAATGTGGATGCAGCCGCCGGAGGTACTATTTTCTCCAAAACATCTGATGAGGCTTATGAATTGCTTGAACAGATGACCATTAACAGTTACCAGTGGCCTAGTGATAGATCTGGATCAAAGAACCTGCTGGAGTGTATGTCGTAGACCCGATCACATCAATTACTGCACAGGTTTTGACGTTGACCACACAGATTGCAGCGATGAACAAGGCAGGCCAATCTACGTCTGATGTAGCACTGGTGACTGCCGAAGAAGAGCCTGTTGTGGAGGAAGCTCAGTACATCAACAACAATCGTGGCTTTGGAGGATATCGAGGTAATCCTCCTCTAATACTTATCATCCAGTTTTGAGAAATCACGAGAATTCTCTTATGCGAACAACAAGAACGTGTTGAATCCTCCACCGGGGTTCAATACATAGAAAGGTGAAGGAAAGCCGTCTTTTGAGGATCTAGTTGGGACGCTTGTGACTGGGTCTGGGAAAAGAATGGCTAGAACTGAGTCTCATCTTGATAGCATGGAAATACACATGGGGAATATGGGTGCCACGATGAAATTTTTGGAAACACAGATTGGGCAACTAGTCAATGCTTTGAAAGATCAGAATAGAGGATAATTCCCAAGCAATACAGAGGTGAATCCTAGGGAGCAATGCAAAGCCGGAACACTGAGGAATGGCAAGGAAATTGGAATCCCAGAGCATACTGAAGAGAATGTAGATATTCTTGTTGAGGAAGATGATGGTAAGGGTGTAAGTGTTGGAAAAGAGAAAGTAGAGGAAACCAAGAAAGTAATTGGACAACATCCTTTACCGAAGGTGAATCTTCTATATCCACAGAGGTTCAAGAAGAAAGGGTTAGACGATCAATTTGCGAAGTTCCTGGAAATCTTCAAGAAAATACACATTAACATCCCATTTGCCGATGCATTGGAGCAAATGACCAATTACGCTAAGTTTATCAAGGATGTGATGTCCAAGAAGAGGAAACTTCAAGAATTTGAGACAGTGAAGCTAACCGAAGAGTGCAGTGCCATACTCCAAAGGAAACTACCACAAAAACTCAAAGATCCAGAGAGTTTTATTATTCCTTGTGTTATTGGTGGTTCTAGAGTAAATAGGGCTTTATGTGATTTAGGTGCCAGTATTAATTTAATGTCTTTTTCTATTTACAGGACCTTGGAGCGAGGTGAAGCCTAGCACTATTAGTTTGCAGCTGGAGGACAAATCACTTACATATCCACGAGGGATGGTAGAGGATGTGCTGGTAAAGGTAAACAAATTCATATTTCCTGCTGAATTTGTCATTTTAGATATGGAGGAAGACTAGGAGACTCCACTTATCTTTGGAAGGCCGTTTTTGACCACCGGAAATGTAACGCCTCGAAAATTTAAAGGTCCACGCGAACCACATGCATGCAATTATTAAATTTTTTGTGTATTTTAATTAAATTTTTTAATTGCATAAAGTAATTATGTGGTGCATATTTGTATTTTTAAAATATATTTTTCTACATGATTGCATTAAAATGTATTTTTAAGGATTATTCGAGATGCGATCGAGGAACGGAGACCGATGGCTGAAAAATAGAAAATGTTTTTATTAAATAATTATTTTTAATTATTTAAAATATGGGTGATGCCTTTTTAATATTTTTGAAAATAAGGGGTTTTGAGGTGATTTTATACGCCGGGACGTAAATTTTATCGGTGTTAGTTTTTCAACAAAAATACGAACTTTTTGGCAATCCGGCTAATAAATTCACAAACTTATTTTCACTAAAACTATTTTAATCTTTTAATTAAATCCTAATTAAGACTAATGGGCCTAAACTTATGCTTAATGGACCTAAGCTTAATTAAGGAGATAATTAACTATTTAATATGTTAAAGCCACCCCAAACTCCACACTTTCACACGCCACTTCAGATTTTTGGCACACCAAAACTCTTGTTATCACACGGCACACACATATCCTTCAAGGAAAAGCATCAAGTTTTGCTTAGGATTTCAAGCCAAGGTCTCGTCGTCAACGTTCTTCGATTCGTCGACGTTTATTCGTGCGTTAAATACGCAAAGGCACGCCATATTCTCCTTTCTACTCATCCATCACACCATAGTAGTTGTTTAAATATGTATTGCATGGAAAAACAAGATGCACTTTTCTTATTTTCGTTTTTGTGCTTCATCATGAATTTGAAAGCTTGTTAATTGATTCAAAAACATGTTTATTATGTTAAGAAGGGGCTGCCATGTATTAGGATGTTATGGGACAGGTTTTACCCAACTTTTAGAGTCATTAGAAGCAACGATAACACTGCACAATACAAGAAACACAAAGCTGGAAACCATCGGGTGTCATGTTGAGTGTAGGGCCTTGGTTTGAAAGGTTTGGTGGCTTGGCTTGGCTTTGGTTGGGACCAGGGCTTGGCTAGGGACGTGGTTGAGTCAAGGAAAGAGTCCTAGCCATGCTAGGACTCAAGGTAAGAGGCTGGGGAGGAGTCCTAGCAAGCTAGGACTCCACCCGAGAGTTACAGCAAGATGGAGCGCAGATGATCAGCTGGTGCAGGGAGGAGGTTGCGCGGCTAAGAGCTCTGGGCTGGGTTAAGCTAGGTCCTTTAGGGTCTAGAGAAGGTGGTCCACGGTCGAGACAAGGGCTGGGATGGTTTGTTCAGGCAGGGCCGAGCATGAATATGAGAGCGTGAGTGGGGCCTTGTGCACGCATGCTGTGCTTCTGATCCAGGAGGCTTGTGCGTGGGCTCGAGGCTAGGGCTGGTCTGGGTCGAGTCTGGGCATGGTCCACGGATGGCTAGGGTCAGGTGGGGCTCGGTGGTTAAGGGCTGGTGGAGTCCTAGGTGGCTAGGTATCCCAATGCAGCAAGGACACTACAAGCGCACACACTCATGCACTTGAGGTCGAGTTCAGGGGATTATTCGAGGGTCCAGGGGTCTGGTCCAGGGCTTGGGCTGGGTAAGTAGGGTCCCTAGATGGGTTGGCTAGGTTTTGGCTCAAGGTGACTCGGGCGTGACTCGAGTAAATTGGGAGATGACTCGGTGTGTTCAATAAGGTGTCTATTTCGAAAATTAAAAGGCTAAAAATGAATCCATGGGTCCACGGGGGTGGCTCATGACTTGGAAGGGTAGAATAAATACTAAAAATGTTTTGTTTAAAGTTGGGATCAAAATAACGAGTTTTGGATTTTTCCGGGATTTAATCGCCGCACGAAATGCTAATCAACGAATTAATTGAAACACCTAGTTTTAAGCTTCATAAAATTATGAAAACTTGTGTTTAAGCTTAAATAATTATTATAAGTCTAAGTTTTTAATTTGAAAATTTTATATTAAGTTTTAGTTTAATTCGTGATTAAAACGCATTAATACGTCTTATTTAAAGATTAAAGCAAAAGTCCTCGATTTAACCTAAATAAAAATATGAGAAAATTAATGTTGCTTAAATAATTATTTGGGATATGTTAGAGTCAATGAAATTAAGAAAAAGTCAAAAACGTGAAATTTTACGTCTAGGGGTATAAAACGATCATTTTACACCTAGAAATTAGTAAACGTCATGGCAGTGTCCTGAATGCTGTTTTATATGCTAATATGATTATTTGGAATGTTTATGTTGGAATCAAAATTACGGCGTTTGAAAAATTGCCAACTGATTATGCGAACCAACTGAATATAATAAACTGATCTACGCAACTGAAACGCAACTCAATTATTCTCCTCACCAGTTTATTGCCCAGCAGCTGATTAATTCAGCTGAACACGTCATTAACAACCGACAGATAGTACCACTACAGTCTGCAACTATTAGTGGGACGCCGCATTTCAGAGATGACAGAGTACAGGTTGCAGAAGAATAACGACGTGGCATATCAACGGATATAATATTCAAATAGCAGTTAATGTTACCGTTGAAATGGAAGCTTATAAATAGTTAAAGAGAGCAGCTGAAAATAAAATGAACCTACAACGAAATTCCAATCTCTTTGAAGCTTGCTGTTACGCTGCAAAATTCTTTACTTGCATTCAAATATCGAAAGCTCTCGCTTACTTGTTATATCAGTAGCATTCAGGCTATACATTTGAGCTTAATAGCACTTTGTAATATCTGCTAATTCTTTTAAGTTGTGCTAAGTTCTGTCAAGGACTGTAAAAGCATTTGTAACTAAGAGTTTCAGTTTTGGCAGTGTTAAGTCCAAACTGAAGTGGGTCAGTACATGTCTTGTATTTGATCAAAGTCTTTTAGTGGATAACCTATCTTCGTGATAGAAGGGGTGACGTAGGAGTTATTCAAGTCTCCGAACATCCAGAAACAATTGTGTTCTTTCCTTCAGTTATTATATTTCAGTTAGATATTCTATCTTTCAGTCAGTTCATATTCCGCAACTTTTTTCTTCAGTTTAACTGATTGTCATTGACCGACGTGATACCTAGATTCAGTTTGTAACCGAACTGAATCCAAATCTTCGAAGAGAATATAAAATTCGTGAAGTGTTTATTCAACCCCCCCTTCTAAACACTTTTCATCCTTCTAACCGATCCTTTCAAGTGGTATCAGAGCAGTTGTATTTCGTCTCAGAATATCTTACTCAAACTGTTCAGTATGTCTTCTTTTAACAAGATTCCTATGTTTTCCAGAGAGGATTTTGATGACTGGAAAATAAGAATGCAGGCTCACTTAGCTGCACAAGATGATGATATGTGGTACGTTATAACTTATGGACCCATGAAGATTTTGAAAGCCAACACAGCTGTTGCCATTACTGATGGGGCACCTCATCGTATAGAAAAACCCAGAGTAGAATGGACGACAGAGGATAAAAGAAAAACCAATTTGGATAATGTGGCAATGGACATACTATACAAGACGCTGGATAAGTAACCTTCAGCAAAATCAAAATGTGCAAGACATCCAAAGAAATTTGGGAGAAGCTGATCCAGCTTTGCGAAGGGAACGAACAAACCAAAGAAAACAAACTTTCTGTTGCTGTTCAGAAGTTTGACAATATCAAAATGAGAGTTGGTGAAACGATGCATGAATATGATGAAAGAACCAGCTGCATCATCAATGAATTAAATGCACTTGGAAAAGTGTACACAAACAAAGGAGTTGCATTGAAGGTAATCAGAGGTCTTCCCAAGGAAAGGGACGTGAAGACCATGGCAATGAGGGAATCCAAGGATCTGAACAAAGTTGAGCTTCATGATCTATTTGCTGATTTGAAAGCTTACGAGTTTGAGCTGCAAACTCGAGAAGGAGAATCTTCTACTCCAGCAGCCACGACTGTCTTAGCTGCTGTTAGAACAGAACCAACTGGTTCAATTGAAAAAGCTGCTGATCAACTAAGAAATGATGCCATGTCATTGTTCATCAAAAAATTCGGAAAATTTATGAGGAAAAATCAAGGAAATTTTCAGAATAAATATCAAAGAAGCAATTCCAAGGAAGAATCAAACGCTTGCTATAACTGTGGATAACTAGGTCACTTCATTGCTGACTGTACCAAACCAAAGAAAGACAATCCAGGCTCAACTGAAAGAAGAAAGAAACCATATGAGCACAAAAGAGATCCAAGGATGATAAGAAGTTCTCTAGGAAGAAGCATGAAGTGCTCTTGGCTGAAGAGAGCAAATCAAAATGGGCAGAAACTGACAGCGAGGGGTCAGAACCAGAAACATCATGCAGTTCTAGTGACAATGAAGAGGAAGTGAAATGTTTGAAGGCTGGTGATACAGAACTGGAGTCCAACAGTCAACAGGTATTTGATTTTAGCTCAACTGATTTTACCAGAGAAGAACTTATTTCAACTCTGCATGATATGGTTAGTGAGTATCATAAGCTTGCCTTTCATTTGAAAAGGCTAGAGCAAAGCAAACTGATTCTATAGACAATAAGACTAAACTGATGAATCAGTTGATATGTTGAGTCTGAAAAAGGAGATTACTGAACTCAATACTGAAAGAAGCAAGGATCAATTAATGATTCAAAAGTTAATGCTTGAGAAATCAAAGCAAACTGAGCTTATTCAGGCTTGGAACAAATCATCTGTTGCATTGCCTGATATACAGAACTCACATAAATCAGTTACTGATAAAACTGGTTTAGGGTTCAGTAACCAAGATGAAATGTCTCCCAAGATACTCGACCAAAACTGTATATGAATAAATGGAAATACATTCACTTTGTCAAATCAGTTATGGTACAAGAACAACCGGAGCCAAGTAAACTGGTTGAACAGCCAACTGAAAGTATGAACAAGGGCAAAAGATGTGGTATTGGTTATAGCCCAAAAGTGGTAACTGATTCACGCAGTCAGCCACCAAAAAGCTTTAGCAAAAATTATTCAAATGGCTACTCCAATTACTATAACAGGAAGCCAGTTCAGAAAAGATACCGGCTGAACAATCAGTTGAAAAAGGACAAATCACATGTTGTATCTTCTGCACACTATACACCAAGCACACACAGATCGGGAAAGACCATCTGGAAAACAGCAACTGGACGGTCAGTTAGACTGATCCAAGTCTGGATTCCTAAAGGACTAATTAATTTTGGACCCAAATAGAAAAGGGTACCAGAATCTTATCTCTTGTGTGATTGTAGGTAACAGGTACAAGCATTGAATCAATATGGTATTTGGATAGTGAATGCTCACGACACATGACAGGAGAGTCAAACTTGTTATCTCAACTAGTTAATTACACTGGACCAAACATCAATTTTGGAGATAATTCCAAAGGTAAAACTGTGGGTAAGGGTAAGCTTATCCATGGTAACTTTATCATTAATGATGTTTTATTAGTTGAGAATCTCAAGTATAATCTGATTAGCATCAGTCAATTATGTGATAATGGATTCTCAGTTCAGTTTAACAAACTTTCTTGTTCAGTCAAATGCTCAAATAATGAGATCATCCTAACTGGCAAACGGTGTGGAAATACATACAAAGTTAGTTGGAATGATCAACCTTATGCACCAGTATGTTTAGTTGCTTCAAAATTTTCTCAAAACTGGTTGTGGCATAAGAGATTAAACCACCTGAATTTCAAATCTATTGCATATCTGAGTAACCACGATCTTGTCACTGGTTTGCCCAAAATGGATTTTATCAAAGACAAAATTTGTCCAGCATGTCAGTTTGGTAAACAAGTAAAATCTTCTTTGAAAAACAAGGGCCGTAAATCCTCCTCCCGATGCTTAGAGCTGTTGCACATGGATATATTTGGTCCAATACCGGTTAGGGGGAATGAAATACACCTTGGTGGTTGTAGATGATTTTTCAAGATTTACTTGGATTATTTTTCTAAAGACCAAACTGCTGCACAACTGATCAAGATTTTCAAAAGATTATTAAATGAAAAATCAGTTGGTATTGATAGAATCAGATCCGATCGAGGAACTGAATTCATCAATCAAATTCTTTCAAATTTTTTATAAAATACTGGAATTAAGCATGAGCTCTCAGCAGCTAGAACTCCTCAGCAAAATGGTGTAGCTGAGAGGAGAAATCGGACCCTTAAAGAAGCTGCTAGAACAATGCTTGCTGATTCGGGTATTTCTCAAAGATTTTGGGCAGAGGCGGTAACACTGCGTGTTATACTCAGAACAGATCAATGATTAATAAGAATCATATGAAAACACCTTATGAGATTTGGCATGGAAGAAAAAGTGTGGTTTCATATTTCAAAATATTCGGCTGCAGATGCTTCATTCTTGACAATGGCAAAAATTATTTAAAAACTTTTGATTCTAAATCTGCAGAGGGAATATCTCTTGGATATTCTTCGGTGAGCAAAGCTTATAAAGTTTTTAATAAAAACTCTTTGAATGTTGAAGAATCTATCCATGTTGTTTTTGAAGAAACTGTACTAACTGATAAGCCAACTGATACAGTTGAGCTAGTTGATAGATTTACAGAAATCAGTTTGGAGGATGATGATGAAGAAGACAATCATATCAATAAAAACAACCTCCAAACACCTGAACCAGAAGTATTAGATCAACCAGCTGAACCAGAAGCTGTTCCTAACGATCAGTTGATAGAGCAAACAAATGATATTCAGTTACCAACTGAAACCGCTCCAACTGAAACTGAAAACATTCACTTGCCCACAGAAGCAGTTGCTGACTTAGAAGCAATAAACGCTGAACTCAGATGGAAGAAATCACATCCTCCTGAATTGGTGATAGGTAATCCATCTGATCCAGTGAGAACAAGAAAATCAGATGCTCAATCTATTCATTCACTCAGCTTTTGTATCACAACTGGAACCAAAGAAAGCTGAAGAAGCTCTTGCTGATCCAAACTGAATAAATGCAATGCAAGAAGAGCTAAATCAGTTTATAACCTAGTTCCAAGACCAGTTTCAAAAATTGTTATAGGTACAAAATAGGTTTTCAGGAACAAACTGAACGAAGATGGTTCAGTTGTGCGCAACAAGCAAGGCTAGTAGCACAAGGTTATAGGCAAGAAGAACGGAATTGACTACGATGAGACATATGCACCAGTTGCAAGACTGGAGGCAATCAGAATATCCTTGCCTATGCTGCATTCAAAAACTTTAAAGTCTACCAGATGGACGTAAAGAGTGCATTTCTGAATGGCCAGTTGCAGGAAGAAGTCTACGTTGAACAACCTCCAGGTTTTATCAATCATCACCTTTCTGATCATGTCTACCATTTGAACAAAGCCTTATATGGTCTTAAGCAAGCTCCAAGAGCTTGGTATGACACTCTTTCAAAATTTCTAACTGATCACGATTTTTCTGCTGGACCAAGTTGATGTGAAGAATGTTTTTCTGAAGCTTGAATCAGCAGGGTTGAAAACTTTCTTAGGGCAATTCTCTCAAGAAATCTATCCAAAGGAACTTCAAGATTTCTACTCAAATGGATTTATCAACTCTGATGGAATCATCTCTACTGTCAACAATCACCTGTTGACCATCTCTGAAGATTTTCTTGGAGAATTATTTTTGCTGCCTTCGGATGGGTTAGCACAACTTGCTGATGTCAAAGCATCTGATGTCGAAGAGACGCAAACCTTACTTTCTGCTGATGAACGGAAAATCAAAGTTTTCGATCCAAAGAAGGAGCTGAAGCATGAGGTTCAGTTACTGGCCGACATTGTAGCCAATAAGCTATTGGCAAAGGCAGGATCCTTTGCTGCTTTAACTTTGAAGAAATTTCAAGCCATTACTGTCATCATGGCTGGACAAAGACTCAACTAAAGCACCTCCTTTTCAACATCTTGAAGAATATGTTCTCTTCCACCAAGCAGTCAAAAGGTTTTGCAATACAGCTGAGCTATTTGATGAAAGTCAAAGGGTTAGTAACTGATGATTCCGAGAGATTATCTAAATTCAAGGTGTTCAATGCCAAGAATATTTTGCCACCAAAAACTAAGTTGGACATCTCTCCTGAAAAATTTGTTAAGCTCAAAACAGAGATTGGGACGCAGCAGGCTGCTCCCAAATCGGTTAAGATTGCTAAGACTCTACCACAGAAGAAGACTTCAAAGCGCAAACTGCTTATCAGTGATTCTAATGTAGAGAAGACCCCGTCTCCTCCAATTGCCAAGAATCCACGGACACTGAAAACCAAACCTACTGCTACAGTTGAAGTCATACCAACTGATAAGGTGATGAAATCAGGAGCTCAAAAGCCAATCCAGGCTATTCCATTGAAGGCAATTCCAACTGAGTCCTCAACTAAGGATCAGTTACCCTTGTTCACCATTCCTCCAAAGAGTATAATCACTACATCTAGTGATAAAACCAGACTTGCTGGAGTAAAAGCTCCACTTATTAGTATTTCTCCTTACTCCCCTTTACCATTTGCCAGACCAACAGGGGTTGTGCTCAGAGAAAAGATTGATGCAACTACGTCTGGGTTAACCATTCTTCATATTTGACTGACTCCAAGGGCAAAGGTAAAATACAAGAAGAGCCCAGACCTTCGAATGCCATTCAAACTCACATTGATCTAATTTGGAAAGAGGTCAATAAATTTGCTGAAGAGAAGCTCCAAGTTTTTGAAGAATGGGTAAATTTCAGAGTTTGGGTTTTTGCCAAGGACCTCAACAAAAAGTCTAAGCTGAAAAGATTTATTGCTCTAGAAAGAGTAGTGCTGAAGATGGTCAAAGCTTCTTCAATTTATCAAGCTTTGCAGAGGAAGAGGTTTCTTTGATCTTTCAAGAGAAAAGAAGCTGAAGCAGATTGTTACTGAGTTTCGGCAAAATTTAAATCCCACAAGTCCAACTACTTTCAATGATAAAGCAGTCTATGCTCAACTAGAAGCAGATTTAATTGGACTACAAGCAGAAATTAAACAGTGGGAAATGGATCAAGAACTGATCATCCCAGAATTTTCTCAAGAAATTGTGACTGAAGATCTAGCTGAACAATCTGCTGGAGAGCATGATAAGGACACTACTGCTACCCTTTCTCAGAAAGCAGATGTCTCCTCATCTTCAATTGCTCCACCTTCACTCTTGTCATCACCTCCTATTGATGATCCCAAGATGTATTCAGAAGCTGAATTGACACTAGCTAATGAAATTATTCAATCAGTGGTTCTAGAAACTTCCACCAATGAGCCCTTGTCAGTTGATCACTCCGCTGATCAAGCAGTTGAAGAGAATCCCATCTTAACTGACGAGCCAGTTCAAGCTGTCATTTCTGAACCAAATGATCAAGCTATGATGTCTGTTTAATCACCAGATCACCACATTACTGAGAATCTGGAGGATCTATTGACTACTTCTGAAAATCCTCCAACTGTTGTGTCAGCTCGTATTTCAGGTGATCATCAGGCAGAAGCATCAGTTCATGACCCTCTAGTTGAAGACCCTGTAAACTGTCACATTCAGCAGGAAAGCTAAATGCTAATCAACTTCAGTCTTCACCTCTCTGGTCCAAGCGGAAGTAACTGAAACAGATGTTCCAGCATCAACTATTGCTGCAACAATGATATCTGAAAGAACCATGGTGGTTTTTGATCGACTCTCTCAGGAAACTGGAGCGTCGGATCAGCCAAATCCTCACTCTGCCAAGGATCTTGAGTTTGCTCTTGAAGAGATTCAGGACATTCAGCATAATATACAGAGAGTGATTAATGATTTGTACAAAATTCAGTATACTCAACTAGCACATTCTCTGAAGCTAGAACATTCTGAAGCATTCAACTCAGAGAAACTGAAAGCAATTCAAGAAGCCTTAACCTCTCTTTCTCAGTCAGTGAACGCGATTCAAAAGAACAAAGGTTTGGCTCAGAGTCTCTCCATCACTCAAGACGTTATCAGCAAATGCGTTGAAAATCTGGAGACGCTTGTAACAAGCAAAATAGACTCGTTGCAAACCACAATGCTCTCTGTCGTCTCTAACATCCTCTTCTGTCAATCTCTTATCAATCGATGTTCGGAAATTATCTCTTCAGATGGGTTTAGTTGACAAAAAGGGGGAAGAGATTAAAGAGCTTCTAGATCCACAAAAGAAGAGCAGTCTTTGAGTCATTGTCAGTTACGCAATTCTATATCAAAACTTTTATGTTATCTACTATGAGTTCAATTGTTCAGTTATTTTGTGCTTAGTTTTGTCAAACACCTTAAAGGGGGAAATTGTTGGAAAAAAATTACGGCGTTTGACAAATTGCCAACTGATTATGTGAACCAACTGAAGAATATAAAAACTGATCTACGCAACTGAAACGCAACTCAGTTATTCCTCACCAGTTTATTGCCCAGCAGCTGATTAATTCAATTGAACACGTCATTAACAACCGACAAATAGTACCACTACAGTCTGCAACTATTAGTGGGACGCCGCATTTCAGAGATCACAGAGTACGGTTGCAAGAAGAATAACGACGTGGCATATCAACGGATATAATATTCAAACAGCAGTTAATGTTACCGTTGAAATGGAAGCTTATAAATAGTTGAAGAGAGCATCTGAAAATAAAATGAACCTACAACGAAATTCCAATCTCTTTGAAGCTTGCTGTTACGCTGCAAAATTCTTTACTTGCATTCAAATATCGAAAGCTCTCGCTTACTTGTTATATCAGTAGCATTCAGGCTATACATTTGAGCTTAATAGCACTTTGTAATATCTGCTAATTCTTTTAAGTTGTGCTAAGTTCTGTCAAGGACTGTAAAAGCGTTTGTAACTAAGAGTTTCAATTTTGGCAGTGTTAAGTCTAAACTGAAGTGGGTCAGTACATGTCTTGTATTTGATCAAAGTCTTTTAGTGGATATCCTATCTTCGTGATAGAAGGGGTGACGTAGGAGTTATTCAAGTCTCCGAACATCCAGAAACAATTGTGTTCTTTACTTCAGTTATTATATTTCAGTTAGATATTCTATCTTTCAGTCAGTTCATATTCCGCAACTGTTTTCTTCAGTTTAACTGATTGTCATTGACCGACGTGATACCTAGAGTCAGTTTGTAACCGAACTGAATCCAAATCTTCGAAGAGAATATAAAATTCGTGAAGTGTTTATTCAACCCCCCTTCTAAACACTTTTCATGCTTCTAACCGATCCTTTCAGTTTATGAATTTTTATATGTTCAAATGTTATTTTAATTGTTCATGGATATGTATATGTTAAAATGTTATTTTTAAAACGTTTATGGATTTTATGGTTTAATTATGGACATTTAAAAGAAATGTTGCATGCTTGGTTTAAAATAAAAACGTTACATGCATGTTTAAATTTTATAAAGTGGTGATAATATGAAATGTTGAAGGAAGTGAAGTAATTGTGACTAATACGATGATATGTTGGAAATATCGTGAGGGTTATGGTTCCAGTGGAAGCCGACGATTGTGTTTCCTTGGATACAGATATGTAGATGTATACGATGATATGTTAATACGTAAGGCCAATGCCCAGTTGATCAGTGAGAGTGTTGCTGGTGTCCCTGCCGCCCAGTAATGTGGTTACATGTAGATGGATCCATCGCCCAACACGTAGACGTAGACGTAGACAAACACGAAAGTCACAATTAACGATCTGAATTCAATGAAAGGAAAAAAGAATACGTATATGTTGATGATAATATGAATACGAATATATCGAGGATGACATGAATATGTTTATGAAAAAAGATCATGTAAATGTTTTTAAAGTTTTTGCATCATTATGAAAATGTGTTTGTTTAAAATTTATGCATCATGAAAATGTTTATGAAAATGGTTATGTTTAAATTTATGTTTCTTCATGAAAACGATATTTTAAGTACACATATTTTTCACTGTTGCATGTGATCTGTATATGTATTACTTGTTATCAAGATTTTGGTGTGTTGAGTCTTTAGACTCACTAGGTGTGATTGATGCAGATGATTATGTTAATTATGATAATGGAGGTCTTGATGGTTGACTTTGCTGGACTGAAGGTGCACATAACCCGAGGATCGACGCTAGTTTTCCGCACTAGTTATGATTCATGATTTTAAATAATGTTAAGAATATTTTTATGACGATTTAATTATGAGTGATTTTTGAGAGGTTATAGTATGGGCTATACTTTTCAAATGATGTTTTTAGGTTTGGTAAAATACTTGGTTGTTTTACTTTTAAAATGGTTCCAAAATATTTTATGCATGTGATTATGCATCTCGATCGAAATAGTGAGGGTTTAAAAAAAAATCTAGTACTTTTTAAGAAAATAAATAGCAGATTTCAGGAAAAGCCTTGATTGATGTGCACAAGGGCGAGCTCACACTAAGAGTAGGTGGAGAGGAAGTTGTGTTCAATATCTAGAACACCATCAGAGGACCAAATGAGGTAAGTACTTGTAATAGTATTGATATCATTGATTCATGTGTATCTCATGTTGGTGCAAGTATGTTGACGAAAGTATAAAGGCTCGAAAATTCGTGTTTGAAAATTTGCGGAAGAATTTAAAAATTTCTTTTTAAAATAATCAAAATGCCTCATTCATAAAATAAAATGATAAATCAAGTTTAATGTTCACAATAGCAGCGGAAGAAATTATTGTTTGCAAAATAACAAGTTAAAGTAATCCAACAACTGATAAAAATGTTTGAGCATAAAAATGGTAAATGCTAAAAATGAGGTCCTCGGGTTCCACTACTGCCGACCCGAGCTGGCTCACTGATCCCCGCCCTCAGTCCCGTCCTCATCAGTACCTACAACAATCAAGTCTAGTAAGTCTAAAGACTCAGCATGCATATATCGTAAATAACAAGTAGTAATAATAAAATTGCATGCGAAGTGAAAATAACATATCATGAGTCTGGCATAACGTAAAAATATCATGTCATGAGTAATTATAATACGTGCATAACTGAATCGATAATCGTAAGTGAACTGTTTGCTTGATAGAGCTTTGTAATAAAATAGCCTGTCATAATTTTGTTGAGATTATGTTCTACGCTAGTGGCCCATGAACTAAACTGAACTGAACTGAGTCGTCTGATCCGACTAATACCACAGTATACTGGGTGGAACTGGACTGAACTGAACTGAACTGAACCGGTAAGTGACCACCGGTGAAGTAATAATCCCATGATAATGAAGTGGCGACAAGCAATATCGCATAAATCTCAAAAATGAATATTTTATATTTTTTGCACGTAATATAATTAAATAACATAATTAAATATGATGCATTTGTTAGAGTAGGTGCCCGTCGAGCCAAGTGTTGGCCGAGTGTTCACAATGAAACTCTATGTATAAGCAATCTTTATTTTAATAATATTTGAAATTATTGTTTTGGCAAATCTTTATCTATATACCCATGCTAGTTGCATAAATAAAGCCCTTGAATATAAATAGTAGAAAGAATATGAGATGCTCATATGAGTATCATGAAACTCATATTTGGAATACTGTATATTCTAAACAGTTCCTAGTCGATTCAGCCGCCACTAAGAAGGATATAGGCCGCTCGAGTTCGAGACTAGTATCTGCGATGTGAGTACCATGTTTCATTGGTAGGGGACATTGTGATGTCCGAGCATGCAGATAGATGCTCCTTGTAGAGTGCACTGAACAACCCTCCATAAAGGACTTTCCAAGTGGTTCTCACTTATCGAGTGGAAAAGTCCTAGTTTATGGTTGTACACCATTAGTCCTTATGACCCGGGACAACATTGAGACTCTATGTGCTAGAATTACACTTTGACTTGTTTACCGACTCTCATGGGGTCATCAGGTGGCAAGGTTGGGTGTTCTGTCAAAACATATAGGAGTCGATGCATTGTAGTCGGGGATTCACCGCTTACCTTCGGGTTTGGATATCCTATGTGTTCTCATGTATATGTAGTTTGAAATCTCTGATCAGAGTATGGTGGTAATTAAGAAAGGGGTTTCTTAGATTACAACATCGATGCAACTACGACATGACACATAGTATCGATTCATTGACAACTCTCGATAAACCAATGGTTGTCGAATCGGTCGGGATATATGAGTTGAAGGGACCGTACTGTACGCTAACCATAATTGAATGGTTCTTGCAGGCACTATCATTTGATACTAGGGAATCATGTAAGCGATGCTGCTAGGCGTTTAACATGATTGGTTGGGTACTATCAGACTTGGGTTCTGACGTTCTTATTATCAAGGAGTTGATAAATAAGAATGGAGCAATTGGGGTATGCTCATATAAGGACATGTTTAGTCCGAATCACATGGAGATGTGAACCCACGGCTAGTTGTATCAATGAACCATTGAGGGCCACAAGTACTAGCTTTTTAGATCCCGTTGAGAAGTAAAAATAGTTCAATGTGTTGAACGGCTTATAAATGAGTTTATAAGCATTGAGAAAAATAGAAGTATGACTTCTATGAGAGAAATGTAATTTTTAATTTATGAATGTGTTCCTAAATTAAAAATAGGCCAAATAAATAATGTATTTGAAAATTGTGATTTTCATAAACATTGTTATGGACTAAATTAAATTAATTCAAGTGTTGAATTAATTAAACACTGGTGGGCCTAGTAGAGTCCAAATAATTAAATTAATTCATGTGTTGAATTAATTAAATAACATTGGGCCTTGTAGAGCCCAATTGGAAATAATTATTTAACTAGTGGGCTTGAGTAAAATCAAGTAAAGTCTAATTGGGCTCAAATATGTTAGAGACAATTTAAATAGTCCATGGGCCTTGTAATAGTTACAAGCCCAAATCACATTGCATGCTTGGGAGGTGAAGAGTTGGGGAATACTTTTGATTAAAAAATTGGCATGGCATGCAACTTTTGGATCAACTTTTTGCACTACCAAGACAACTCTTCCCTCCCTCATTCTACACTATGTTGGCCGAAATTTTTAGGGATTTCTCTCCAAGTTTTTCTTCTTCTTTCTTCTTCAAGTGTTGAGGAAGAAATATTCTTCTCCTTGAAAAATCCTCTTAATTTTCTAGTGCAAATTAAGAGAGGATTTATCTAGCAAGTGGTGGGCCTAATTTTGAAGGAAGGAGAGCTTGTAGATTTGTCAT
>NW_027459800.1:0-77919 GCF_025594145.1 Primulina tabacum | reverse complement strand
CTAGAATTTTTTTTTTTAAACCTCACATAGCATCGGCCGAATTGCTTACACAAGCATAAAATATTTTTGACATCATTTTAAATAAATCAACCAACTAACATTTGAAAAGTAAGCACATACTATAACTTCTCAAAAACCACTCACAAATAAAACGTCGTAAAAATATCTTTAACATAACTCAAATTCATAAATCATAACTAGTGCGGAAAACTAGCGTCGGTCCTCGGGTTATGTGCACCTTCAGTCCAGCAAAGTCAACCATCAAGACCTCATTATCATATTCATAATCAATATCACCTGCATCAATCACACCTAGTGAGTCTAAAGATCCAACACGTCATATTCTTGATAACGAGTAATACGTAATACAGTTAACATAACAGTGAAAAATACTTGTACTTAAAATATCGTTTTCATGAAGATGCATAAACATAAACATTTGCGTAAACATTTTCATGATGCATAAAACATTTTCATAAAAACATAAACATATTCATATTCATATTCGTATTCATATCCATATGCATATCCATATTCATATCCATATTCATATTCGTATTCATGTTCATGTTCGTGTTTGTTGAATTCAGATCGTGATTGTGACTCGTATTTTTGATCGTAGGCGATGGATCCATCTAAAAAAACCACAGTACTGAGCGACGGGGACACCAGCGACACTCTCACCCGTCAACTGGGCCTTGGCCAACGTATTAACATATTCGTATTCGTATCACGTAATCGTATTCGTATCCGTATCCAAGGAAACACGATCGTCGGGCTCCCACTGAGACCATAACCCTCACGATATTTCCAACATCTAGTAGTCATAATCCCTTACGTCCTTCAACATGATATCATCACTTAATAAAAACATGCATAACATCATTTTTATTTTAAAACCAATCATGCAACATATCTTTTAAATGCCCATATTTAAATCATAAAAATCATAGACATTTAAAAATCAGAACTTAACATATTAAAAATCATAAACATCTATGAACATTTTTAAAATAAACATTTTAACTTCATAAACATTAAAAATAAACATTTAAATCATAAACATTTAAATAAATGTTTTAGCATATTAAATCATAAAACATTAAACTTTAACGTCTTAAAAATCAATAAACATTTAAAATTGACATATTAACATGTAAAAACCCATAATCATTGAAAATAATCATATTAGCATATAAAACAGCATTCAGGACACTGCCATGACGTTTAATAATTTCTATGAGTAAAAAGACCGTTTTACCCCTAGACGTAAAATTTCATTTTTTTACATTTTCTTAATTTTATTGACTCTAACATTTCCAAATAATTATTTAAACTTACATGAATTTTCTCATATTTTTATTTAGCTTCATTCGACGACTTTTAAATTATCTTTAAATATAACGTATTAATGCGTTTTAATCACGAATTAAACCAAACCTTAATAAAAATTCCCAAATTAAAAACCAAGGCTTTCAATAATTATTTAAGCTTAAACCTAATTTTCCATAATTTTATAAAGCATATAACATGGCGTTTAAATTAACTCGTTAATTAGCATTTCGTGCGGCGATTAAATCCCGAATAAATCCAAAACTCGTTATTTTGATCCCAAAATTTAAACATAACCTTTTTATGATTTATTCTACCCTTCCAAGTTATGAGCCACACCTGTGGACCCATGGCTCAATTTTTGCCTTTTAATTTTCGTTTTTGACACCTTATCGAACACACCGAGCCATCTCCTAATTTACTCGAGCCACGCCCAAGCCACCTCGATCCAAAACCTAGCCAACCCACCTAGGGACCCTACTGACCAAGCCCAGCTCATAAAACCAGCCTTAGCCTGACCAAAACACTTCTGGAACTCGACCCCAAGTGCATGCGTGTGTGTGTTTGTAGTGTCCATGTTGAATTGGGTTTCCTAGTTGCCTAGGACTCTTCCAGCCGTCTAACCACTGACCCCTCATGACCATAACCTTCCCTGGACCACGCATAAACCAAGCCCAGACCAACCCAAGCCCCTGGACGTGAGGAGCAAACCACTGAAGCTTGACAGCAACATCTCGCCTAACTTGCTGTCATGAGCTTCTCCCCCACGTTTTTTGTGTTTAGCTCGAGCCATGTCTAGCCACCCTGCACCAACTTATGACCAGCCTCTCTAGGCACCCTCCTGGACCCTTAGAACCTATAGAACTCGAGCCCCTAGCTTGAAAACCGAAGCCCCCCCCCCCCCCTACTTCAGCACAAGCATGGCCGAGAAAACCCACCTAGACTAGGACTCCACGTTTTCTTGCTTAGCCACTTGACCACCGAACCAGACCTTGAACCAGCCCCTTTTGCACCTTCTTAGGACCCTAAGGACCTAACCTGCCCTAGACCGATACCAACAATGCCCCTGTTCGAGCCTTGGACGAGCCCCAATAGCCCATGCCAAGAACGAGCCACTTGACTCTTGTGCAATCAAAAAAACCCACGGTTCCTTTTAATTGATGCCTACTGTTTTCCAGCTTTTGTTTCTCACATTTTCATCTTAATTGGTGTGTGTTTAGGACCCTAAATTTGTTTAAAACACCCTTAATCCATACCCTAACCATGGCAGCCCCTTAACACAAATTAAACATGATTTTTGAATCAACAAACAAGAGTTAAACCCATGCATATGAATAGTTGCGAAAATTATAATTTGAGTGCCTTGTTTTCTTTCAAAACATGTTCAAATAAATATTATGGTGTGATAGATGATTGAAAGAAAGAATATGGCGTGTCTTTGCGTATTTAACGCACGATTATTCGTTGACGAAGGCGAAGAATGGGGCAAAAACCTTGGCTTGAACTCTACCTTGCAAGTCTCGATTTCCTTCTTTAAATTGTAATGTGTGTGATCCGTGAACTTTGAGGAGTTTTGGGAGAGAAAATATAAGGTTTGAGGCGTGTAGCAAAGTGTAGGGTTGGGGAAGATTATCTTATTTAAATACTAATTAACTCTAAGCAAGGCTTTAGGCCCATTAGGTAGATAAATAGGCCCATTAGTTCTTAGTTAGACTTTAATTAAAAATATAAAAATAATTTTGTTTAAATAACTCTGCGAATTTATTAGCCGGGTTGCCAAAAAGTTCGTATTTTATTGAAAAACCAACACCGATAAAATTTACGTCCCGGCGTATAAAATCACCTCCAAACCCCTTATTTTCAAAAGTAATAAAAAGCATCACCCATATTTTAAATAATTAAAAACAATTATTTAATAAAATCATTTTACATTTTCAGCCCTCAGTCTCCGTTCTTCGATCGCAACTCGAATAACCTTTTAAAAATACATTTTAATGCAACCATG
This sequence comes from Primulina tabacum, assembly GCF_025594145.1. NCBI lineage: Eukaryota > Viridiplantae > Streptophyta > Magnoliopsida > Lamiales > Gesneriaceae > Primulina > Primulina tabacum. The sequence goes on along the minus strand of NW_027459800.1, from coordinate 74,582 downwards.
TAGAAAAGTATATTTAAACATGTAAATATGCACAACATAATTAATTTATGCAATTAAAACATTTAATTAAAATACAGGAGAATTTAATAATTACATGCATGTGATTCGCGTGGACCTTTAAATTTTTCGGGGCGTTACATGCGCTGTTTTTATTGGAAAATATTTAAGATCATTTTTAAATCTTATATTTTTCTGTGGTGCGCATGCATACGAAACATTTAAATGATATTTCGAAAATGGGAGTTTTGAAAAAAATATTTTCGCATTTTTAAATGAGTAGACATCTCACAAATAGTGTAAGAAGGATCGAACCCCTTAATAATTAAGTGGTCGTAAACTTGGTCAAATTTCATATACTTCTTTACAACGCTTGCAAGATATAAGATTACTTCACGTGTTTTTGCATAGTTCTAGCTTGTGCTATAAATTTTTTTTACCCCTTCTTCATACTCGGGTACAAGCCTAGAAGGCAGATGCATCCATTCATTATCCATCTTGTGAACAAACTTTTTTTATTTGTATGAAATAATTATGAAATTTTATCAATACAAACACACACACATATACACGATGATAATTTAATTTATATGATATAATTACTTAGGTGTCAGATGTTATCCCAACTTTTCTTTCCCAAAATATTCCCAACATTTTTATAAGAGAACACCACATAATAAATAAAAAAACTTAAATACAAAAAATTTATTCATACATATTATATTTTAAACAAATAAAATCATATAAAAATAAGATAAGCTAAATTTTACTTATATTTTTGACCATAGATCAATTGACCATAGTGTAAAAAATTGTGACCCGTAAAATAAACGTGTTGAAAATGATGACGGTCATTGCCAACAATTGTTGAAAAAATTTGTACACGGCAGCCTTAAATTTTGAAAATTGAGATGCGTATACAAATTTGGTTTGGATCTCGAGCTCCCAAAACACTCGGTGATATGAGTGTGCCTATAAATACCGAAGGCATTGAGGTCCCTAAACACACAATCTCATACAGAAAATACACCATCTAAAGGAGTGTTGAAGTGTTTAGAAGGCTTCAATCGAAAATAAATCAGAAAGCTTCAACAAATTTTCAATGGCCGGAGGTAATTCTCGATTAAGCTTCCGCATATTATATCATGTTCATGTATACGTAAAAAACATGATTTTGATGATTTGGAATTAGATTTAATATTTCCAAATTCAATACAAATTTCAATGCATGTTTAGAAATTATTTTTGCTCGTTAGATATAATATTCAAATTATGTTCATATTAAATTATATTAAGTTGTTTATAATTTTAAATGAACATATTAAGTAAGATGTGAATATAATATTATAAATTAAAATATTTCAGATATTCACAAATGAACAAATAATCCTCACTTTATCACTACTCTAATTGAAGAGAAAAACTGAAGAGGAACTAACATTTTATCGTAAATGTGATCCTCACTTTATCACTACTCTGATTGAAGAGAAAAACTGATGGGGAATGTAATTGTTCATATTAAGTAAAAATGTGAATATAAAATTATTTAATATAAAAAAAATTGGCTTATAAATATTCACATAAATATGGATAATTAAGTTGAATAATAATTATAAGGTGACGTAAGAAAACATGATCTGAGGGAGTTCTTAATCGACCGGTTTAAACTGCCTTGACTAGTCACTGGTCTCCCTGATGAACATTGCTCTGTCTAGGAGTTGAGTATTTAAAGGGCCTAAGCACTACCTATCTTTCTTGGGAGCACTCTTGGAAAGTGTTGATTGCGAAATAATTATTATATAAAGCATTAAGTAAAGCCAAAATTTTGTCCGGTGAACCGTATAATTTTAAATAATTGAGGAATAGCCACAACATCCTTAATTATGAAAAATTATGCATTAAGTGAGTTTGGATCACATAATGGACATCAATTGTAATTAATTATAAACATAATAAAATTTACCCCACAGGGATTTTTATTATATTTATAACTAATAGGTTAAAATATCAAATTAAATTTTTCTTAATTTACCCACAGGAATTAAAGAAAATACATTTTGATAGGTTTATCATAAATTTACAGAAAAATCTTATTGAATTAAAATTTTGGCCCACATGAAAATTTTATGTCACTAGATTTTTAAACATGAATTACATTGGTAAAACATGATATTGTCTCAAAATTTTAAGCATATGATATTTTGTGCAGTTATGCAACCTGCGACTTTTTCTGATATGAAATGTGACATTCCCGATCTAAAGGGCGATAATTATAAAATTTGGAAAGAAAGAATTCTTCTTCAATTAGGGTGGATGGATTGATTATGCTATACGGAAAGACGAACCATCTGCTATTACTGAAAACAGCATTCCGGATGATGTTGATCTTTATGAAAAATTGGAGCGATCTAATCGACTCTGCGTAATGTTCATAAAGACCGAAATCTCTGCTGGTATGCGTGGTTCTGTCGACCAGCATAATAATGTCAAAGAATTACTGAAGGCTATTGATGAACAGTTTCAGTCTTCAGATAAAGCACTTGCAAGAACCATAATTATGAAATTCTCTTCATTAAGGATCACCAGTGTGAGAGGTGTGCGAGAGCACATCATGAAGATGCGGGACATAGCGGCTCGGCTCAAGACACTTGAAGTGGAAATGTCTGAGATTTTCTTGTGCACTACATTTTATGCACTCTTCCACACAATATGGACCCTTCAAAATTTTCTACAACACACATAAGGATAAATGGTCAATTAATGAATTAATGACCATGTGTTCAAGAGGAAGGAAGGCTGTTGATGAAAACGAGTGATAATGTCTTTATGACCACACAAGGAAAGTATAAAAAGCAAGCCAAAGTCAAGGAAAAAAGGAAAGGAATAATTCCACCCCAACCTGACATCAAGAAAGAATCCAAGTGTTTCTTCTGTAAAAAGACGGGACACATTAAGAAGGATTGCAATAAATTTAAGGACTGGCTTGAAAAGAAAGGTATTCCTACTTCATTTGTCTGTTATGAATCTAATATGGTTGATATGATTTATAATACATGGTGGATTGATTCTGGTTCTACAATCCATGTTACAAATACCTTGCAGGGTATGCAAAACCTAAGGAAGCCAATAGAAAATGAGCGAAGCATCTATTCGGGAAACAAGATGTCTTCGCATGTGGAGGCTATTGGGACTTGCTGCCTAGTGTTGAATAGTGGTTATATTTTAAAATTAGAAAAGACATTTTATATTCCTAGTTTTTCTAGGAATTTAATTTCAGTTTCAAAACTTGTACCCCTTGGTTATTCATTTCATTTTTAGGATAAATCAATAAATGTGTTTTATAAATCAAATCTTATTGGAAATGGTACAATGGTTGATGGTCTTTTCTTTATTTTTTTACAAAATAATAACACCACTATGCATGTTCAAGGAGGTATTAAAAGATGTGTTAAAATGAAGATTCCTCTATATTATGGCACATGAGATTGTGACATATCTCTATAGAGAGGATTAAAAGATTAGTGAATGATGGAGCACTTAGTACTTTAGATTTTACTGATTTTGAGACTTGTGTGGACTGCATTAAGGGAAAGCAGACCAATAAATCTAAAAAGGGTGCCAAGAGGAGTACAGAAATATTAGAAATCATACATTCAGATATTTGTTGTCCAAATATGGACATGCAAAGTCCGAAATACTTCATCTCTTTGATTGATGATTACTCACGATACATGTATATCTACATGCTTCATAATAAAAACGAAGCACTTGAAGCCTTCAAGGTTTTTAAGGCTGAAGTGGAGAAGCAATGTGGAAAACATATTAAGATCGTGAGAACTGATAGAGGTGGAGAATATTATGGTAGATACACTGAGAATGGACTAGCATCTGGTCCGTTTGCAAAGTTTCTCCAAGAACAAGGGATTGTTGCCCAATATACTATGCCTGGTTCTCCGGACCAAAATGGCGTAGCTAGGAGGAAAAACCGGACATTATTGGACATGGTGAGGAGCATGTTTAGTAGCTCTAAACTTCCTAAATCCTTGTGGACTGAAGCTCTTAAGACAGTGTGTATATATTAAACAGAGTTCCAACTAAGGCTGTCCCAAAGACGCCATTTGAGTTATTAAAGGTTGGAAACCGAGTTTGCAACATATACGCGTTTGGGGTTGTCCTTCTGAAATAAGAGTTTACAACCCACATGAAAAGAAACTGGACCCAAGAACTATAATAGATATTTCATTGGGTATGCTGAAAAATCCAAAGGGTACATATTCTATTGTCCATCTCACAATACTAGAATTGTGGAATCAAGAAATGCAAAATTTCTTGAAAATGACTTGATTAGTGGGAGTGATCATGACATAGTTTTTGAGAATGATCACATTAATGTACAACCCTCTTATTCAAATGACAGATTGGTTGTTATTCACAACCCTCAAGACCAAATGGGTGTTAGGCAACCGATTACTGAAGTTCCACAAATTGCTGATGAAAATCCAGTAGATCAAGTTGTTAGTGAAGAACAACAAGAAATTGTTGATCAACCAAACAACCTAAGGAGATCTACTAGAATAAGGAGATCAGCAATATCTAGTGATTATGTTGTGTTACAAGAATCGGACTTTAACATTGGAGCCGAAAATGATCCTGAAATGTTTTCACAAGCCATGAGTTGTAATGAGTCAAAACTATGGTTTAATGCTATGAAAGAAGAGATGAATTCTATGGCAGTTAATGGAGTTTGGGATCTTGTTCAGTTGCCTGATGGTGTAAAAGCCATTGGATGTAAATGGGTCTACAAAACAAAGTAAGACTCATTAGGCAACATTGAAAGATATAAAGCAAGACTCGTAGCTAAAGGATTCACTCAACAGGAAGGAATCGACTACAAGGAGACTTTTTCTCTTGGATCGTTAGAAAGATTCTCTCCGTATCATTCTAGCATTAGTTGCACATTTTGACTTAGATTTACAACAAATGGATGTGAAAACGGCTTTTCTCAATGGAGAACTAGAGGAAGAGGTTATATGAAACAACTTGAATGATTCTTCTCTAGTAATGGTGAGCAATTGGTTTGTAAGCTTAAGAAATCTATATATGGATTGAAACAAGCTTCCCGCAATGGTATTTAAATTTCAGGATGTGATCTCTTCATTTGGATTCGGTGAGAACCACATGGATCAATGTATATACCAGAAGGTCAGTGGGGAGCAAGATTTGTTTCCTTATTCTATATGTGATGATATATTACTTGCACCAATGATAAGGGTCTGTTATCGAGGTGAAACAATTCCGCTCTAAAAACTTTGATATGAAGGATAGGGGTGATGCATCTTATGTCATTGGCATTAAGATACATAGAGACAAAATTCAAGGTATTATAGGTTTGTCCTCAAGAAACCTATATCACAAAAGTTTTTAGAGAGATTCGGATGAAAGATTGTTCACCAAGTATAGCTCCCGTTGTGAAAGGCGATAAATTCAATTTGAGCCAATGCCCAAAGAATGATCTAGAGCGGGAACAAATGAAAAACATTCCTTATGCTTCTGCTGTCGGAAGCTTGATGTATGCTCAGGTTTTCACTAGACCTGACATTGCATTTATTGTTGGGATGTTTGGAAGATATTAGAGTAATCCAGTTTAGACCATTGGAAAGCTGCAAAGAAAGTCATGAGGTACCTTCAAGGGACCAAGATTATATGCTTATGTTCAGACGAACTGAAATTTGGAAGTAATTGGCTACTCTGATTCAGAGTATGCTGGCTGCATTGATTCAAGTAAAATCCACTTCAGGATATATTTTATGTTAGTTGGTGAGCTGTATCTTGGAGAAGTGCAAAGCAGACATTGACTGCTACTTCACTATGGAAGCTGAGTTCGTATCTTGTTTGGAGGCAACCTCACATGGTGTATGGTTGAAGAGTTTCATTTCCAGGCTTAGAATTATGGATTCTATATCTATGCCATTAAGAATATTTTGTGACAATTCAGCTGCAGTTTTTATGGCTAAAAATAACAAAAGTGGTAGTCGAAGCAAACAACATCGACATTAAGTATTTAGCCATACGAGAACGTGTTAAAGATAAGAAGTTACTTATCGAGCACATTAGTACTAAATTGATGATTGCGAATCCTTTGACTAAGGGCATGCCACCAATAAAATTCAAGGATCATACAGACACGAATGAGACTTGGTTCTTTTATGTAATTTTGGTTGTAAAAACAAAATTAATGAAACTCATTAAGTTATGTTATTTTTCATATTCAGTTATGTACATATTCAGTTATCATGAAAAATATCAATAAAGTTGGACCTCGAATAAACATAGGGGTTTATTCATTAAGTTATTTGAGAGATATAATACATTGTGATACATGGAAGATAATAATCGTTTTTAGATGACCTATCGCCATGATTCATGTATTTAATTTCTCCTATGATAAATGAGATATACGGGTCAAGTGGGAGAATGTAAGAAAATTGTGACCCGTAAAATAAACGTGTTGAAAATGAACGACGGTCATTGCCAACAATTGTTGAAAAAATTTGTACACGGCAGCCTCAAATTTTGAAAATTGAGATGCGTATACAAATTTGGTTTGAATCTCGAGCTCCCAAAACACTCGGTGATGGTATGAGTGTGCCTATAAATATCGAAGGCATTGAGATCCTTAAACACACAATCTCATACAGAAAATACACCATCTAAAGGAGTGTTGAAGTGTTTAGAAGGCTTCAATCGAAAATAAAATCAGAAAGCTTCAACAAATTTTCAATGGCCGGAGGTAATTCTCGATTAAGCTTCCGCATATTATATATCATGTTCATGTATACGTAAAACATGATTTTGAGAAAAATCTCTAACTACAAGATCAATTCTCCTTTTGATTTGATAGTATTGATCACATAATCAATATTCATTTAGTTGTGGACTGTTTTTTAAAATTTCATATACATATATTTTTATTAAATTTAAGCTACCCCGTTTCCTTAGCAAAATAGTATGGATATATATTATATAAGGATAAAATAAATTTTATTAGCCAAAGAGGTGCAAAACCAAGAAATAACATTTCTCTTAAAAAGTTAAAAAAAATGGTTATTTTGTTTTAAAATGTATATGAAACTTCCTTCAAAATGAAATAAAATACACAACTTGTTTTGTCCGTCCATTTGAACTTAATTTTTTTTTCAGAAAAAGAGTAAAACATCACTAGTCCATGCTACGCTGTCTCTACATTGAAAAGCTTACTTAATTCATTGATACCTCCTTTTGAGAAACAACCAAAGACAACACCCACCCTGTCTCTGAATCTTTATCAAACCTATGCAACTATTTTTTATCTTATTATCTTGACATATATAAACTTATGTCTTGAATTCACATTCAGTAGAAATAAGAGAGGCGGAATGCATGTAGGAGGATAAAGAGGGGGGCGGGGAGGGTGTTACTATTTTAGGGGGAGAAGATTTTGTTGACAGATGTAGCTAGTACTGCTAGGGGAGGAGAGAGAATATATTTTATTTTCTATATCTTGAGACTGTTCTATCTTGAGATAATTTAATCATGGCTCACAGTCATGATAGTTTCACATGAAGTTTTTTTTATATATATTTAATCATTTGATTTTTAGAATATATTTGATGATATTATCAATCATCGTGCAATAATATTTCGTAAACTATAACAATTTCAAAGTATAAGGCACCAAAATAATAATAAATTCAGAGAAACATTAGGCAACTCGTTATAGGATCTATATATATAATACGCCAGTATCATATGCTACCTGCTTCGAATTACTATATAATTTTATAAATATCTAAACAAACATTTGTCTTTATTTATTATTCTTTCCGAAAGATTATTGTATTTGTCCAACGTTTCGTTAAACACGGAATGTGTGTGTCTACGTGGATAAAATCCGTTGTCGTAGCCTTTTTAAAACTGTTGTAACTGAGGGTGCTGTTGAAAGGTCCGTTCAACGAAAACGATTTTTATTCATTGTGGTAGGTAAAATTTGCGACAATTTTTTAAAACCGTCACTAATAAATTAGCGAGGTTTTATTCAAAATCGTCGCTGGTTGGCAATGAAGACCGTCGATGAAGACTGTCGCTAATTTTAACGACGGTTAGCAATGAAAATTTTCGTTCGGCTAATTTTGTTCGAAAAAATAAAAAAATACTTTAATATTTAATAAATCTAAAAAAACTAACAATCGAAACTAAAATCGTGTAAGGAGAAAAATTTTAAGGTGCTGTGAAGTAGTAAAATCGTGTAAGAGAAAAAATTTAAGTTATGAAGTAGTAAAATCGTGTAAGAGAGAAAAATTTTAAGTGTAATGAAGTGGTGAGAAAAATTTTAAGTGTTTGTTGAAGTGATAAAATCGTGTAAGACTAAAAAATTTTAAGTGTATGTGAAGTGTTATGGAGGAAAATGGACCGAAAATGGTGGTATTTGTAGACTGTTTGCGACGGTAAAATTAGCGACGGTTGCAACAAATCCATCGCTAACTTTAGCGACGGGTTTTGTATATCCGTCGCTAATCTTAAACATGCGACGGGTTTATGTAAAACCGTCGCTAAAATTAGCTAGGGTTTATACAAACCGTCGCTAATTTTAAATTACGACGGTTTCATAATACCGTCGCTAATATGGCAACGTTTTCCAAAACAATTGTCGTTTGTCTAAAACCACGCTAATCGACAACGGTTTATTGTGCAAAAAAAAAAAACCGCTAATAGACAACAGTTCATAGAACCCGGTGTCATTGACCCTAAAAAAAACGCTCAAAGACCACGGGTTTTATAGAACCGCTTGCCATTGACCCTAAAAACCGTTGTCTTTGACCCCCAAAGACAACAGTTTTGGCTAAAACCGTTGTTAAAAACTTACGACAACAGTTTTTCACAAAAAATGTTGTCGTATGTGCGTTGTTGTATGCAGAATTTCTTATAGTGATATATATATTTATATATTAATCACTAGTTAGCATTCCCACAAGTTACTGAATTGACCAGGTGAGGTTGTTGGTGCTTGTGGTTAGTGATGGCATATTGTTTATATAAATCGTAGAGTGCTAACTACCACCGATTAGAGCCAGTTAAACGTCGTATAATTGTGCACCTGTCCTAAGTCAGCCGTCACAAGATGAACTCTAACTCTGAAATACTGCGAAATCGTGCTCCTATCACACATTCATGAAGTTAGAAACATATTCCGATGACGAAAAAACCTGGGGTCATCTAATTTATCAGGACTCAAGCATGAACAAAACAACGTATATTTATCAACATAACAATAGGGGGCATCCAGAACTAATTCTAGGTAAATCTAAGCGACTCAAACCTAGAGCAGATAAAATGAGGATTAGAAAAACCAGGAGGTCGAGTTCAGTTTAATCTCATGTTTACCAATATTAAATTTTCCAACTCTTTCTGTCTACTTTTGCATTGGATATCCATTCAATATAGCACACACTCATATAGTATGAGTATAGGACAGATGCATAAGCATATCCCACATTTTTATATTTATTTTGCCAAGAGAAGAAGGTGAATTTTACCTTACCGCTCATGTTAAGAAGGTGAATTTTACCTTACCGGCTCAAACATGAGCGAGAAAAATGTTCTAAGGCAAGGAAAAATTGAAAGAATGGCCTAAAAGACAAAAGATGATAGCCTAGAGTATGAGCAAACAATTCAGATTAAAACGAATCAGAATTCATCATCAAATGGGAAGAACAACAGTACTTATTTCACACAAACACAATGATTGATAGCAATTTTTTGCAATTCTAGAAGTCAGAAGACATAACAGTGTGCTTTATTAATAATTTGGATCTCATTTGCTTCTCCACTGGAAGAATGGAGATGAAAGTTAGCCTCTGAAGGAGTTTATTTCTCAGTTACATATGTTTTCCCCCAAAATCGCACCTTTCCCACAATATTCCCATAAAATTTTCGGATACTAGCTGGACATATAATAAGCCAACAATGCGTCAATATTAGCTACTAATGCAAAGAAAACAGTTAAATCGGATTGTAAAAAAATTCGAATCCAGACGGCTTGTATACCTGAACTATAGACTGGAAATCAAGCTAAAATGTACCAAGAATCGAAGTTGAATGGGCAGTAGTGGTCTCAAGATGGTGCAAAGGTTGTATCTCGCAGGAAAACTCGCCAGAATCGTGACTGGACAGAGCTAATAGTGGCTGGAAATCGCAGGGATAACAGGGAAAACATTAGGGCTTCGACTTCTCAACAACAAACCACTAAATAACAAAGAAATCGAGACACACACTCACAAAAAACGGAGGAAAAACTCGCACACGGAAAAAGACTGAAATAGGGCTCCCACTCGCGCTAGTTCTTCCAATCTGAGGCAGGGAAGGAGGCGCAAGGTTAGGGGAACAAGGTTGGTAGCTACTGCGCTCCGATCTGCCGTGGGCGTGACAGCACGCAGCGGTGGTTGGAGTCTGGACGCAGGAACACTGACGGGAGTAGGAGAAGGGTTAAGAGATGGAATTTGGGGTTTCACTCTCTCTCGTATTGTGTTGTGTAATACAAGTATAATTGCATAGGTTATTAAAAGCTCACATTTAACCGCACACTGGCGTTTAGATTATTATTACAACACACATAAATGCACGCTGCGGATATTACTATCCGCAACGTGCTTTTAATGCACGCCGTTATTTCTGTCAAGCGAAACAATATTAACAGCACACATATGGTTCACACGCCGTTAAAAAGTAATATTCGCAGCGTGGCTTTTAATGCACACGGTTGATGACGTGCTGCGAAAAATCATTTTTCTTGTAGTGTAAGGTGTTTTCAAATGATTCTTATTAGTCATTTGTCTGTTCTGAGTGTAACATGCAGTGTTTACTACTTCTGCCCAAAACCATTGATAATACCAGAATCAGCAAGCATTGTTCTAGCAGCTTCTTTAAGGGTCCGATTCCTTCTCTCAGCTACACTATTTTGCTGAGGAGTTCTTGCTGCGGAGAAACTCATGCTTGATCTCAGTATTTTCAAAAAAAAAATTGTGAAAGATTTTGATTGATGAATTCAGTCCCTCGATCAGACCTTATTCGATCAATCCCAACTGATTTTTCATTTAATAATATTTTGAAAAGTTTAATCATTTGTGCAGCAATTTGGTCTTTGGATTAAGAAAGATAACCCAAGTAAATCTTGAAAAATCATCCACGACTACTAAGGTGTATTTCATTCCCCCTAAACTCATTACTGGTATAGGAACAAAAAGATCCACATGTAGCAGTTCTAAGCATCGAGAAGATAATTTACAACCTTTGTTTTTAAATTTAGATCTTACTTGCTTCCCAAACTGACATGCTGAACAAATTTTATGTTTTGAAAAATCTATTTTGGGCAAACTAGTTACAAGATCATGGTTACTCAGATAGGCAATGAATTAAAGTTTAGGTGGTTCAACCTTTTATGTCACAATCAGTTTTAGAAGATTTGGAAGCTATAAAACATACTGGTGCCTTAGGTTGATCAGTACAACTGACTTTATAAGTATTCCCACAACGATTGCCAGTTAGGATGACCTCATCAGTTGAGTCTCTAACTGAACAAGTGTGTCTGTCGAACTGAACTGATAATTTATTGTCGCATAACCTGACTGAAGCTAATCAAGTTATACTTCAAATTCTCACCTAGTAACACATCTTTAATAGTAAAGTTAACATGGATAAGCTTACTCTTACCCACAGTTTTACCTTTTGGAGTTGTCTTTAAAACTGATGTTTGGACTAGTGTATTTGATCAGTTGGGATAGAAAACTGCATCCCCTGTCATATGACGCGAGCATCCACTGTCCAGATACCAGGTTGATTCTTTTTTTTTGCACCTATTGCCTGCAATCACACACAATATATAATTTTGGTACCCAAAACTATTTGGCTCCTAAACTTCTTAGTCCTTTGGGAACCCAGACTTGGACTAATCTAACTGACTTTTCCAGTTGATGTGTTCCAGATGGTTTTTGTAAAGTACTGTACTTTTAAACTATTTAAAATTTACGGAAAAATAAAAATTTCTTAGATATGAAATATACCTTCAAATTTTGATTAAAATAAAATGTTCATCCAAAATATTTGCAATAAAGAGATCACAAATAAAGTTTTCTAAAAAAAAATACTTGTTCAAACAGCGTGAAGAAATCTCGTAAAAGTTAGATTATTAAAATCATCATGCATAAAATCTTAAAACTTTGGCGGTCCTCGGGTTTAGCCTCCTGCGCAGTCCAAGCCGGCTTATTGGTCCTCACCCTTCGTCTCCACATACTCGTCCTCACCTGCATCAATCAATCTAGTGAGTCTAAAGACTCAACAAGTATAAACTGGAGATAACAAATAATACGTAATAAAACCACATGCATCTTTAAAGTATAGCGTACATACTTGAAACTTGAAGTTAATAACATAAACATAGACGTGCCATCATCATAAAACTCTTCATAAATATATTTGCATCATACATACTTGACATGCATAACTTCATCATTTTGCATAGAGATATATTTCAAATCAAGTGACTCATACATAAATGTGCCTGATCAGACTAAACCACAGTAATGGGCTAGCAGGGATGTCCACTACCACATATATGAGATCTTTGGTCATGCTTTACCAAGTGGATTGGTCCCTGGTCAAGCTTTATCGCTTTTCAATCTTGATCTAAACCCGGTCAGTGCTTTACCTGGGTGGAGAGGTCACCGGCCACATTCACCGGCTTTCAAACCCGTTCATAATTGGTCACAAGACATTTAGCATACCTCAAAAATAAAATATTTTCTCATTTTGCATTTTGAACATACTTGCATTGTGAGGCCCGGGGCCGAAGAGGGCGGGGGGTGATCGCCGTGCCATGAGGTTGCACGGACAATGAGCGGCTCCTGGCAGGCTTCTAGGTGGAGGGAACATGAATGAACCGATCTTACACCGGAAGGAGAGGGATTCCGAGACTGTTCAATATAATGGACTGTACGGTTGAGAGGGCTTAAAGATTTGATATGTACTACTTATCTCACGAAGGTGCATCTTCTTTTCGTAGCTCATCATTAAGAACTCCAAAGTTAAGCGTGCTTGACTTGGGGCAATTTTGGGATGGGTGTCCTCCTGGGAAATTTTCTAGGGTGCGTGTGAGTGAGGACATAGCACGCTGGAAAGACTCGTCTTGATACAGTGAGGACAGTCCGTCGAAATCTGGGGCGTTACAGATGGTATCAGAGCCGACCTCTCTTAGTACGGTGTGGTTCGGGGACGAACCAAGCGGAAGCTGGTGGACATGTGAGGGCCCGGGGCCGAAGAGGGCGGGGGGTGATCGCCGGTGCCAATGAGGTTGCACGGACAATGAGCGGCTCCTGGCAGGATTCTAGGTGGAGGGAACATGATGAATCGATCCCACACCGGAATGAGAGGGATTCCAAGACTGTTCAATGTAATGGACTGTACAGTTGAAGAGGGCTTAAAAGATTTGATTGGTACTACTCGTATCACGAAGGTGCATCTTCTTTTCGGTAGTTCATCACATAAGAACTTCAAAGTTAAGCGTGCTTGACTTGGGGAAATTTTGGGATGGGTGAACTCCTGGAAAGTTTCCTAGGGTGCGTGTGAGTGAGGACATAAGCACGCTTTAAAGACTCGTCTTGGTACAGTGAGGACAGTCGTCGAATCTGGAGCGTTACATGCACGGAGTTGAGGGATTTTTTGGATCTCGTTTGGGGCGACTGCTGCACATACTAACAAATTATCAAATGCTTAGCTTTCAAAACTTAGACATACTACTCGTACTCACCCCCGAAGTAAATAAATGGCTTATGACGTTCTAGAGCACTCGGGGCTTGACCTCATTTAAACGTACTAACCATGACATCAAACCCCGAAACAAACTCTAAAATGATGCGTGAACATTTCCGAAACAAATAAAAGACATTGACTCACTATTGAAACCTGAAACTAAATGAAAATCAAACCTTCCTCCATTTGGCCCCGCGCTCGGGCGGTAATAACTTACCGCTCGAGCGCTAGGTCTTTGGCCACGGATAGAAAGAGTGGCGCTCGAGCGGTAAGAAGTTACCTCTCTGGCACCGAGTGAACTGGACTCCATGATTTGAAGCTTAATACTCCTAAATAAATCATATGAATCATGAAGCAATCCATCGAGACTCATCCTAGGACGCCATGACACTGACTCAACTCCATAATAACGCCCCAACGTCCCAAAAGAAATGACGTACCACACGCAACGCAATAAAACCCATAAACTCAAATTTTGACACAAAATGCTTCCTACGAATTCTAATGCTACCAAGGACTATCGACACAAAACGAAGCATCAAAACTCATCCCAACATCATACTCCATATACCTAAACGCAGCAACGATCACCCGACGGTTCCCAACGAAGCCTGCAACAAATAACTTCAGAACACATCAAGAACACATTTTCTTAAAATCGTAGTTTGAGCTGTCCCACGAAAATGATCATAAATCACTCGTTTGTTATCCAAAAATTATTCGTTTTAATGTCAATCGAAGGTAATCAAAAAGTAATAGGTTTTATATGTTGAAAGTTTTCTAGATAAGCAACCGAAAATGCACAGTACATGAAATGAAAGCAGGATTCGGGTTTTTTAGAGCTAAAATCATTTCAGAAATCGATCCAACCAATTGTAGTTCAAACTTTGCACAACATACATAGATTTTTACGCATAATAAACATCACAACACATAATATAACGAGATCGATGCAGAAACATTAGATTATACATGCCTTTTGATTTTAAAACTCACGATACGGCGATATCGAAGCGGAAATGGTGCGATGGTTGATCTGGGACGAACTTTGATGCGATTTCTAAGCTAAATATCAACGAAGGATTGCTGGAAAATTAGAGAGGGAGGGGGCGGCTGTTCTTGACCTATGAACCCTAGGTTTTCTTCTCTAAAAAAATAAAAAAG
This sequence comes from Primulina tabacum, assembly GCF_025594145.1. Lineage (NCBI taxonomy): Eukaryota > Viridiplantae > Streptophyta > Magnoliopsida > Lamiales > Gesneriaceae > Primulina > Primulina tabacum. The sequence continues at coordinate 59,582 of NW_027459800.1, read as the reverse complement.
GCAAATTAAATATGTGTGTGTGTCTCGGGTGTGAGGTGTGTGTAAATGTGTTTGTGTGCATGAGTTTTAGTATAATTAAGGATATATAAATTGCTTAATTAGCTAATTAAAAATACTAACCCAATTAACAAGTTAATCAAAATGTTAAACTAATACCCACTTTACTAAAATCTTCTAATTTAAAATAAAATGCACAATTGATAAACTTTAAAAGTTTTAAAATCCTAAAATCACTAATTAAATAAATTAGGCTTTAAAATTCTTATAACTAAATAAATCATTTAAAATGCCCCAGTCCTAACCTAAAATAAAATACCACATTTTAAAATCGCCAAAAATCGTCGCTGGTCTCTTTTCCTCGATCCTGCATCGAATAATCGCATGGAACATGAAACTCGAGAAAACATTTTAACGTGCATCACATAAATATAAATAATTTAAAATAATACATTTAAATAATCACGCATCTCTATAATCATTTTAAACTTAAATAAATAATTTAACGATTAAATAAATACTTGAGTTTTACGTGTATTGATTTTGGACTTTACAGTTTTTCTCGGCTTGTGTGTACTTCATGTGTAGTGTGCAGATGATGCAATATGAGTTTTAGCCTTCTTCAACTGGTTGTTGAGCCGATATCTTTTCTGAACTGGCTTGCTGTTATAGTAATTGGAATAGCCATTTGAATAGTTCAGGTATTTATTGCTGAACCTTTTTGATGACTGACTTTGTGGGTCAGTTGAAATTTTGGACTATAACCAATACCATACCTTCTAGCCTTGTTGTTATTTTCAATAGGCTGTATAACTGGTTTACTTGGCTCTGGTTGTTCTTGTATCACAACTGATTTTACAAAGTGAATGTATTTCCCTTTGCTCATGTTCAGTTTTTGCTGAGTATCACTGGTGGAAGCTTCATCTTGGTTACTGAACAATAAACCAGTTTTATCACTAACTTATTTTTGCTTATATTGTATTTCAGCTATTGCAATAGATGATTTTTTCCATGCCTTAATAAGCTCAGTTTGCTTTGAATTCTCAAGCATTAACTGTTAATCATAGATTTATTATTGCTTCTTTCAGCATTCAACTCAGCAATCTCCTGTTTAAGACTCAACAAATCAACTGATTCATCAGTTTCAGTTTTATCGTCTTCGAGATCAGTTTTCTTTGCTCTGGCCTTCTCAAACGATAAGGAAAGCTTATGATACTCATTAACCATGTCATGAAGTGTATAAATGAGTTCATCTCGTGTGAAATCAGTTGAGCTAAAATCAAATACCTGTTGATTGGTTGACTCTAGTTCTTTGTCATCCGCCATCAGACACTTGACCTCTTCATCATCACTGGAGCAGCTGAATCTCTCAGCATCTGAATCATCACTGTCTGATTCTGCCCAATTTGACTTGTTTTCCTTAGCTAGAAGCAGCTCATGCTTCTTTCTATAAGATTTCTTGTCATCTTTCGATCTTCTCTTGTGCTCATAGGATTTCTTTCCCTTTTCAGGTGAGCCTCGACTGCCCTTCTTAGGCTTGGGACATTCAGCAATGAAATGACCAGTTTTACCACAGTTTTAGCAAGCATTAAGTTACACTTTGGAGTTATTTCTCTGATATTGTCTTTGGAAGCTTCCTTGATTTCTTCTCATAAATCTTCCAAATTTTTTGAGAAACAATGACATTACATCATTGCTTAACTTATCAGCAGATTTATCAACCGAACGAGTTGGTTCCATTTTGACAGCAATTAGGGCAGTTGTAGCAGCTGGTGTAGAAGTTCCCATTCTCTAGTTTGCAACTCAAACTCGTAGGCTTTTAAATCAGCAAATAAATCATGAAGTTCGACCATGTTCAGGTCCTTTGATTTTCGCATTGCCATGGTCTTAACGTCCCATTCCTTGATAAGACCTCTGACTACTTTCAGTGATACCTCTTTATTTGAATACACCTTTCTGAGTGCATTCTGTTCTTTTACTATGCTGCTGATCCTTTCATCATATTCATGCATGGATTCTCTAATCTACATCTTGATATTGTGAAACTTTTGAACAGCAGCAGATAGCTATTCTCCTTGGTTTGCTCATTGCCTTCGCAGAGCTGAATCAGCATCTCCGAAATTTTCTTGGCAGTTTTGCACATTTTTATCTTGCTGAAAGTGACTTTATCCAACGTTTTGTATAAGATGTCTTTAGCCACGTTGTCCAAGTTGGCTTTTCTCTTGTCTTCAACTGTCCATTCATCTCGGATTTTTCAATACGATGTGGTGCCCCATCAGTTATGGCAACAGCAGTGTTTTCCTTCAATATTTTCATGGGTCCATCTGTAATAGCGTACCACATGTCATCGCCTTGTGCAGCTAGATGAGCCTGCATTATGATTTTCCAAATATCAAAATCTTCTCTGGAGAACATTGGAATTTTTTGAATGAAGACATGTTGATCAGTTTTTATATAGAAATATTCAGGAACCAGATTCAACCGCTCTGATACCACTTGATAGGTTCGGTTAAAGGTGGAAAATGTTTAGAATGGGGGTCGAATAAAAATTTACAATTTTCAAAACCTTTTCTCGATTTATGAGTCAATTTAGTGATAAACTATACTTGGGAATCTTGTAGGTCAATATCAATCAGCTAAAAAAGAATGCGCGGAAACAAACTGACTGATATATGAAATAAAAACTGAAATAAGAAGACACAAGATTTTATGGATATTCGAAAATATCAAACACTCCTACATCACCCCTTCTATCTCAAGGATATGATATACACTAAAAGACTTTGATCGAATAAACAGTTGTACAGACCCAATTCAGTTTTAGACTTAACAATGTCAAACTGAAACTCTTAGTTACAAACTTGTTTAAAGTACTCAATAGAATTGAAATAATATAGCACAACTGATCTCTTCAAGATAAAGTATTACTGTTTGTGCTTGAAAGCTCGAGATATAGCCTAATAAGTTAGTTAGCTTCGTAGTTCAGTTGCCTTCGAAAATCTGCATATAATCCTTCAGTTTCTGGCAACCGATGGTTTGCGTATTTTAGATCAGTTTCTATCAATCTTCTTGATTAGTTGGTTTAATATTTTAAACGCTCAGTTTGTCAAACATCCGAAATAGTTTCCAACACAAAGGCACGACATAATTCTTCATTTTCTCATCTATCACACCCTAATATGTATTTAATTATGGTTTGCATGAAAAACAAGTTTCCCTTTTATTATTGTCGTTTTTATGCAAAACATGGGTTTTAAAGTGTGATTTTTTATACAAAACTTGAGATCATGTAAACTGTAGATCTGTTTACATGAAGGGGCTGCCATGATTAGGGAATGTATATGGGTTGTTTTTACATGAGAAAAGAGTACTAAGATGCACATGAAAAGCTGCAGACGAAGCTAGAACAAGATGGAACCTAATATTGCATGTTTGTGTCTTAAGGCTCGGTTGAAGGAAACCATGGTGCATGGCTTGTCTTTGGCATGATCAGGGCTAGGTTAGGACATGGTTGGATCAGGAGAGGAGTCCTAGCAATGCTGGGACTCGAGCACAGTGGCTGGGAAGGTGTCCTAGCAAGCAAGGCTCTACTCGCGACTTGTCGAGAGCAGCTGCTGTGCGCATGGTGGGTTTGCTCGGCCAGGGTGGTTAAGGCTAGGCTACGCTAGGTTTCTAGGAATCTTAGAGGCTACACGAGGGTATGGGTCAGGGGCTGGCTCGATGGTTAGATTCCTGCCAGATTTCGAAGAGTCTTAGTGGTTCTAGGATACTTGACCGCTGCTTGCTGCTAGTGTAGGAGGCTTTGGCTTGGGCTAGGGTCGAGTCCTAGGGGTCTAGTGGTTCAGTAGGGTCCAGGGGAGGTCTTTTTTGAAGATGGCTATAGGTTGCTCGGGCTTGGCTCGATGAAACCGTGAGATGGTTCGAAGGTTTAGCTTAGGTGGTTCGAGAATTATGGTTTTTATGGTTAGGGTTTGAAATATGATTCACCGGGGCTCGAATCATGCTTCACGAGGGCTAATTAAATATAAAAAGTCTATAATAATGTTTGGGAATTTTATATTTGAGTATAAATTTAATACGGGATTAAAACACATTAAGAATTAATAACTAAAGAATAATTAGAAAGCCTAGAATTTAAGCTAAATAAAAATATGAGAAATTTAATTTAAACTTAAATAATTATTTGGGATGTTCTAGGGTCAATGAAAATAAGAAAAAGGCAAAATCGAGAAATTTTACTTCTAGGGGTAAAACAGTCATTTTACACCTAGAAAATAGTAAACGTCATGACTGTGCTCTGAATGCTGTTTTATATGTTAAAATGTTTATTTTAAATGTTTATGGATTTGATGATAAAAGGTTGATGTTAAAAGATATGTTGGATGCTTGATTTAAAAGAAAATGATTATTATATACATGAATTTTATAAAGTGATGAAAATATGAAATGATGAAGGAAGTGAAGTAATTGTGACTAATACGAATACGAATATGATGATATGTGAATACGTAAGGCCAAGGTTCAGTTGACGGGTGAGAGTGTCGCTGATGTCCCCGCAGCCCAGTACTGTAGTTACATGTAGATGGATCCATCGACCCCCAATACGAATATGAAAGTCACAATTAACGATCTGAGTTCAACGAAAAGGAATACATATATGTTTATGATGAATATGAATATGTTTATGATGATATGAAAATGTTTAAGTTTATGCATGATTATGATTGTTATTTTAAGTAAAAGTATTTTCACTGTTTCATGTGATCTGTATACGTATTATTTGCTATCAAGAATATGGTGTGTTGAGTTTTTAGACTCACTAGGTGTGATCGATACAGGTGAGTATGATTTTGATGCTAGTGGAGATCTTGATGGTTGATTTTACTGGACTGAAGGTGCACATAACCCGAGGACCAGCGCTAGATTTTCCGCATTATGATTATGACTTATGATTTTAAGTTTATGTTAAAGATTTTTACGACTTTTTATTTATGCTTTTGAGTTGTTTTTGAGAGGTTATTAGATGTAGCTTTATTGCTAAGTTAGGATTTGCAAACGTTTGACGATTTGTGTTTTTAAACTATTTCCTTTGAATTTCAATTATAGTTGGTTGATTTTGTAACGTTCCGAAAATTTGAAGGTCCACGTGAACCACATGCATGCAAGTTATTAAATTTCTTTGGTATTTATTTAATTGTTTTAAAGCATTAAATGCATGTTTATGTCATTAATTTGTGTTTAATTATTTTATGCATTTTCTCCATAATTCATGCATGATAGAATATAATTCATTAAATTTTAAAGGCTCATGCATTAAAGATTTTTAAACTGCATTAGACTCTCGAACGAGGAACGAAGCACAAAGAATTTTCAGAAAAATTATTTTAATTACATGATTAATTTTTATTAATTAATATAAGGTGTTTTTAAGTGTATTTTTCAAAATTAAATTGTATTGGGTATTTTGACCCGCATAATTTTTTTTACGGTACGCAAATTTTATAGAAACAGAGGATGTTTTGAGGGTTCAGTTAATATTTCAAGAACTTTCCAACACGAAATATTTTTAGGGATTGTGTTTGAACTTAATAGGCCTACTTTTAAGCTTATTGGGCTTAAAACTTTTGTTAAACTTTTAAATTATATTTATTGGTCCATTTGAGTTTATTCTATTATTTAATTAACACCTAATCTTCCACTAAACCTAATCACCACTCAATAGCCGACACCTTCCCCTCTCCTATCAAACCCTCTCGGTTTTCAACCTTTCATCAGCAAAGCTTCAGCAATCACATTTCTTGCGAAGAGAAATTACCCGGCGCTCTCCCGACGTCGATCTTCGATGTCCTTGCGTGAAAAATCATCAGGCATGCCACATACTTTCGTTTTTGCATCTCATACGCCATATACCTGCTTTTGCATGTTAATCTTATGTAAAAGTCTCGATCCAGCAACCGTTTGAAGTTCGCACGTTTGGTTGATGGTTTTCTTAAAGTTTTTTTAATCACTCACGTTTCTTGTTTCATTTGTAAAGGGGGCTGCAAAATCGGTGGATCAGAGAGTCATCTATGTCAAGATTTCCAGTGGCTTAGGCTGCTAGAGCCGCATAGGCCGAGGGAATGAGGAATCGTGGGGATCGAGTTATCGTATAAGGGTTAGAGAGATCGAGCTGTGGAAGGTAGTTAGGCGGTTAGGGGTTGATTCCAGGCCTTGGACCTGTCTCTAGTAGGTACAAACCATGGCCTGGGAGGACCCTAACACCGCTGGTCGGGCCCCTACAGCAGCACGAAGGAGCTGCACGCGAGAGAGTTGCGATTTGGGGGCTTTGGTTCCAAGAGAGCGTGTTCGGTGTGCAGGCTACATGGGGCTGGTGCCGTGAGTTCTTTGGGTCTAGAGGGGTCTTAGAGTGGCCTTAGTGAGTTGGTTTAGTAGGTGGTCTCATCGGTTGTGGGCTAGGATGCGTAGAATGGAAGTAATGTACTAGGAACATGTATTTAGGAAAGAGCGAATTTCCAGCAGCAGGATGGCCCATTCTTTTAAAGTTTTGGGGTTTGGTTTTATTTGTTTTTGGACCTTTTTAGTGTTTTTAAGATATGATGAAAAGTTGAAAAAAATTTGGTTGAGTTTCGAGTCGATTCAGGTTAAAACCAGAACCTCGTTCCAAGTTTTTAAAACGAATCTGTCAAGTTACGAATTTTGCTCGAGTTTACGTCTAGGAATGCTTTTAAATATGTTTTGAGACTTTTTAAGGATTTTGGTAAGCTTCGGGTCAATTTTATAGATCTAGGGGTAAAACGGTAATTTTTGAGTTTCTAGGGGCAAAATGGTCATTTTGCACCCAAGGTGAAATTTTGATCCTGGCAGCGCCCTGAGCACATTTTATGATTTTTTAAACGTTTATGCATCACATTTATGATTTTTATGAAATTATGATAAATACGGTGCATGCTTGGTTTTAAGGAAAAAGGTACGTATATGCATGTTTTTATTAAGTGGCTAATATGATGATGTTTTTGAAAGATGAGAATTAGTTGTGACCGACGATGTATATGTATATGATGACATGAGATATGATGAGCTGAGGCCCGGGCTCAATGGATAGGTAATGCTGTCGCTGATGCCCCCCGCCGCCCGATACTGTGGTTACATGTAGATGTATCCATCGATAGGGCTGATACGAAAGTCACAACTAATGAACTGAATTCAACTAAATGAAAATGTATACGTATATGATGACATGATTTGACACGTTATGGTTTTACACGACACGTTTATGTTCATGTTTTTAAGTTCATGAAAGATATGTTGAGTACAATATTTTTCACTACTGTATGCCATGTATATGTACTTGTTATTCCTTATACATGTGTGTTGAGTCTTTAGACTCACTAGGCGTATGTGATGCAGGTGAGCCTGAGGATGAGGGGATTGGAGGTGCCGAACTTTGAGTTGGCAAACCTGGTGCGGTGACACGACCCGAGAACCTCATGTTTTCCGTATTATGATTATGAGATTTGAGAGGAGATGAACATTTTCATACATTGATGATTTTAAGATTTTGACACGTTTTTGTTTAAGTATGATGTTGGATGAGTTTGGTTAATTCAAACTGCATTATATTTTTTTTACTGTCAAATAATTACGATTATTTATATGTTATTTTGAAAATGTGAGCTTTTTTTAAAAAAATATATATTTCAGAATTTTTTAAAAATAGTAAACGTTACAGTTGGTATCAGAGCAATGGTCCTGTATAGAGTTGTGCCAATGCCCGCTTCTGCCGCTCAGTCTTCAAGCCTCAAGTCCGTAAGTTTAAATGTAATGTTTTTAGTGCTATCACCTGCATGTTTACATGATATACGTTTACGAGACATGTTTATCTGTCGTTATGTTTTGAGATTAGATGCTTTAAAATTTTTATGCATGTTTCGACATGAAATGAAAAATTATATGATTTTCATGCATGCTGGCTTTGTGGTGGAATTGGACATGAATAAGAATTTTGCTTTTGGGCATTGAGAAAGGTTGGAAATGATTTTTCTATACTGATTTTTGGTTAGTAGTACTGATGTTCTACTTTTTGGATCTTAAGTAAATCTTGAAGATTATGAATGATTTTAGGGCATGTAGGTCTTATAAGAAAAATAGTGATGGTTCATGGTTACTAGTAGAATTAAATTTTTAGGATTTCATGTAAGGATTAACGATTCGAAGACTACGACGATCTTTGGAAGTTTAAAAACATAGAATTTTTTTAGGATGCATGCACTACCTAGTTGGATTTAAAGATTGAATTGCACGAATTGAGAACTTTAAGGACCTAATTGTAATAACCAATAATTTGAGGACCTAAGTGCAAAAATAAAATTCTATGGAACTATTTTCGAAATTACCGAAGTTTGAGATTAAATTCTGAGTTCCGAGAATTTTTAAGGTTTAATGGGACAAAAAGCGAAAAATTTTTTGGGGACAAAATGCAAATATCGAAGAGTTGTAGGGCCAAAATGTAATTTTCGGGAACTTTAAGGGCCAAATTGCCAATTCTGAATTTTTGATGATTAAATTCGAACTCTTGAGGAACACTTGGGTTAAATCAGTAGTTTTTTGAGGTTATGGGGATTGAATTTGGGTCTAATAAGCTTAAAATTATTGAACTTTATGCTACGGGAAACCTATAAAGTGGAATTAGGAACACCAAGAACTTATGGGTAATTGTTGGACCTCGAGATTAAGGAAAAATTGGATAATTTTTGAGGAAATTAAGAATTAATTTTGCAAATTTTAAGAAAGTTGAGGACTAGTCTAGTAGTAGGTGATAATCGAATAGTTTACGTGATAGGAATTTTCGATGATTTAAGATTGAAGGAATCATTAGAACCTTGAAGTATCTGGGTTATAATGTTATAAGGAATGATAATCAAGGGAATCGTAGGGTAAATCAACATTGGGCTTGAAAATTTAAGAGTTGGTGAATTAATGTTGCGGCAAATTAAGAATTCAGGGTGATGACGATTTGACGTAAAGTTGATCGGTTAGCTAAGTTATAAGAGTAGACATTGAGTTAGCAAATTTTTGGGAACTTAAGTTTGATGTGTCATTTTAGTCATGATCTTAACGATTAAGATTATACCTTGTGGGAATTTAAATTTTTTAGAAAGTTGGGGATGATGGATGATGAGGTCATTTGATAGACGACGCATGTAACAGGTGAGATAGACACCTTGTCTTGAGAAATTTTGAAAGTCATTAACAAACTTGGAACTAAGCGGATTTACGTATTGGAGTTATACTATCTAATAATACTTATGTTGCGTAAGCTTGAATTTTTAAGTTTATGAGATGGGCGTTCATACAAAAATTTTAGGTGAAATAAAAACAAAAGAGAATTAGTTGTGTTTAGCATATGTTACTAAGAAACGAATGTTAAGAATTTTACCGAGAAGAAATCTAAAACCGTGATATGGAGATTCTAGAACTCTTTGGACTATAAGCAAAGTTGATTTATTAGAGTTAGTCTAAGGCTACCATGGGATAACTTATTAAGTTTTATACGCCAGAATTAATTAAGAATTAAGAAAACATCAGAATGCGATATTCGTTTCAATGAGGAAAATTCAAGAGTCGTAGGCCTCAACTATATTGTAATTGAGAAAGAAATAGTCTAAGAACGTAATTGATACTAGAATGGTTTTATTATTAAGGTAAAAGATCGATATTGCATATCTTGGGTTTTATGGATTAACGTTACTCGAATTTAAGATTTGCAACAATTTTATATTTGGGATATACTTGTAAATAGTTACGTTACGTAAGTTTAATGCCATAAGATAAAGATTCGATTCAAGGATCTTAGGCTAATTTTGTTATGGAGTTGAGATAATGTTTAAATTTTAAGTGTATCACCGATGATAGAAGTCGGTCAGTAAATTTTTGGGCTAAGATTTCTTAAGTTGAACAGCATATAGGACAATGTAATAGGACGCTGGACATTATGGGTATAGTATAAGAAAAAAATAAGGTGCACTAAGTTTGGACATCCATTTCTAGTATGAGGAATTGCGAAAAAGTCAGAAATCTGAGGACATAGAAAAATAGAACTAAGTCACCATAAGTCGTTTTAAGTTGTGATTCACAAACGAGGATTTTGATAGGCAAATTTAATTAGGATTGAGGAGACGTAAGGACAACTTATCACTTATTTTACCAGAGTAGTGCAGCGGAAGCGTGGTTATTGGGATACTAGATTTAAGAGTCTAAACTTTTTGTTCATCGAGGATAAGAGAATTTCGGGGACAAAATTCAATTCAAGGGGATTAGATTATAACGTCCCGAAAATTTGAAGGTCCACGTGAACCACATGCATGTAAGTTATTAAATATCTTTGTTATTTTATTTAATTGTTTTAAATCATTAAATGCATGTTTATTTCATTAATTTGTGTTTAATTATTTTTATGCATTTTATGCATAATTCATGTATGATAGAATTTAATTCATGAAATTTTAAAGGTTCATGCATTAAAGATTTTTAAGTTGCATTACACACTCGAACGAGGAACGGAGACCGGAGAATTTTCAGTAAAATTATTTTAATTACATGATTAATTTTTATTAATTATTATAAGGTGTTTTTAAGTGTATTTTTCAAAATGGGATTTTATTGGGTACTTTTACCCGCAGAATTTTATTTTTAACGATATGCAAATTTTATAGAAACGGAGGACGTTTTGAGGGTTCGGTTAATATTTTCAAAAACTTTCCAACACAAAATATTTTTCGGGATTTTGTTTGGACATAATGGTACTAATTTTAAGCTTATTGGGCTTAAACTTTTGTTAAACCTTTAAATGATAATTATTGGCCCATTAGAATTTATTCTATTATTTAATTAACACTTAATCTTCCACTAAACCTAATCACCACTCAATAGCCGACACCTTCCCTTACCCTATCAAAACCTCTCGGTTTTCAGCTAAATTTCATTAGCAAAGCTTCGGCAATCACATTTTTTGCGAAGAGAAATTCCCCGGCGCTCTCCCGACGTCGATCTTCGATCTCCTTGCGTGAAAAATCATCAGGCTGGCCACATACTTTTGTTTTTGCATCTCATATGCCATATACCTCCTGTTTCATGTTAATCTTATGTAAAAGTCTCGATCCAGCAACCGTTTGAAGTTCGCACGTTTTGGTTGATGGTTTTCTTAAAGTTTTTTTTTAATCACTCACGTTTCTTGTTTCATGTGTAAAGGGGGCTGCAAAATCAATGGATCAGGGAGTCATCTATGTCAAGATTTCAAGTGGGTTAGGCTGCTAGTGCCGCATAGGCCGAGGGTATGAGGAAGCGTGGGGATCGAGTTATCGTGTAAGGGTTAGGGAGATCGGGCTGTGGAAGGTATGTAGGCGGTGAGGGGTTGGTTCCAAGCCATGGACCTGTGTCTGGTAGGTCCGAACCATGGCCTGGGAGGACCCTAACACCGCTGGTCGGGCCCCTACAGCAGCACGAAGGAGCAGGATGCTAGAGAGTTGCGATGGGGGGGCCTTGGTTCCTAGAGAGCGTGTTCGGTGTGCAGGCTACATGGGGCTGGTGCCGTGAGTTCTTTGGGTCCAAAGGGGTCTTAGAGTGGTCTTAGTGAGGTGGTTTAGTAGCTTGTCTCATCGGTGGCGGGCTAGGATGCGTCGAATGGAAGTAATGTACTGGGAACGTGTATTTAGGAAAGACCGAATTTCCAGCAGCAGGATGGCCCATTCTTCGAAAGTTTTGGGGTCTGGTTTTAATGGTTTTATGACCTTTTTAGTGTTTTTAAGATATGATGAAAAGTTGGGAAAATTTCGGTTGAGTTTCGAGTCGATTCAGGTTAAAACCGGGACCTCGGTCCATGTTTTTAAAATGAATATGTTAAGTTACAAATTTTGCTCGATTTTACGTCTAGGAATTCTTTTAAATACATTTTGGGATATTTTAAGGAGTTTGGTAAGTTTCGGGTCAATTTTAGAGGTCTAGGGGTAACGGTAATTTTTGAGTTTTGGGGTGAGATTTTGATCCTGCAGCGCCCTGAGCACATTTTATCATGTCTTAAATGTTTATGCATCACATTTATGATTTTTATGAAATTATGATAAATACGGTGCATACTTGATTTTAAGAAAAAGTTACGTATATGCATGTTTTATTAAGTGGCTAATATAATGATGTTTTTGAAAGATGAGAATTAGTTGTGACCGACGATGTATATGTATACGATTACATGAGATATGATGAGCTGATGCCCGGGCTCAGTGGATGGGTAATGCTGTCGCTAATGCCCCCCGCCGCCCGATACTGTGGTTACATGTAGATGGATCCATCGATAGAGCTGATACGAAATTCAAAACTAATGAACTGAATTCAACTAAATAAAAATGTATACGTATATGATGACACGAGATGACATGATTTGATACGTTAAGATTTTACACGACATGTTTATGTTCATGCTTTTAAGTTCATGAAAGATATGTTGAGTATGATATTTTTTACTGCTGTGTGCCATGTATATGTTCTTGTTATTTCTAGTACAGGTGTGTTGAGTCTTTAGACTCACTAGGCATGTGTGATGCAGGTGAGCCTTAGGATGAGGGGACTGGAGGTGCCGAACTCTGAGTAGGCAGACTTGGTGCAGTGACACGACCCGAGGACCTCATGTTTTCTGCATTATGATTATGAGATTTGAGAGGAGATGATCATTTTCATATGTTGATGATTTTAAGATTTTTACTCGTTTTTGTTTAAGTATGATGTTGGATGAGTTTGGTTAATTAAAACTGCACTATATTTTTTTACTGTCAAATAATTTCAATTATTTTAAATGTTATTTCGAAAATGTCAGCTTTCTTAAAAAAAAATATTTCTGCAATTTTTAAAAATAATAAACGTTACAGATTTATTTTTAAAATGGTGTCAAAAATTTTTTTATATGTATGTATCGGCCGAAGTTTGTGAGGTTTCAAAAAAATTCTTAGTACTTTTTAAGAAAAACGAGTAGTGGACATTTCAGTTGGTATCTGAGCCAGGTTCCTGTAAAAGGTTGTGCCCCCATCAGTGCCGGGAATCTCAGTCGAAGCCTCAAATCTGTAAGTTTAAATGCTTTATATAAATTTTATGATGATAGCTGTATGATTACATTAATTATATGTTTATGTCACACGTTTAAAAGCTTTATGAGAATATATGTTTTATTTGCTTAGAATTGCTAAAATGGATTAATATATGTTGCATGATTAGAAAAATTAAATTTAAATACATGTTGGTTACGTTAGAATTTGGAAAAACGTTCAGATATAATGCCTCCTAGACGCGCACACTACAACAATAAATGATTATTGTGACACTTTTTTGTAGACACTTTTAATTAAATGTTGTTACAAATACTTAATAATGACACTTGTAAAAAATTAATAATGTGTAAAATAAAAAAAAACATATTAGATTAGTTATCCTGACATTTTTAATTGATGTCATTATTTATATGGAGGGAAACAATTATTGTTCCCACATCGTAAAAAATCATTAAAAAACTAAAAATTGTCACTATAAATAAATGTGGGAATATTTGGGTTGGATAAATTTTGGAGGAGGGAAAATATTTGTTTCCCTCCATATAAAAAATGACATAATTAAAAATGTCACGATAACTAATCTAATATGTTTTTTTATTCTCACATTTATTTTACCTATTTTTTCCTCCTCCTATATTTATCCAACCCAAATATTCCCACATTTGTTATTGTCACTATAAATAACATACACAATACTTTTATTTCTCATTAGAAATGATTTTAACTAACATATAAATTTGTCATTATTACTATAATAACAAGACATGTATAAATGTATTTAAAACATAAATTTTCTTGACATTTAAAATTGTCGTTATATGAATAATTAGTAACACGTATGAAGTTGTCATTAACATCTTATAATGACATTAAAAAATGTCAGGAAGTTTAAGACGACATTAGAATAGACGACATTTGTTGGAGGTGTCACTAAAACTTAAATGTCACTAAATATTGAATATGATGACATTTATGAATGTCACCATAAGCATTTATTCTTGTAGTGGCACCTATTGTCGATGGGCAAGCCGAGAATGTTGAGGATCGTCATGTTAATGCACCCCCGCTTCCTATTGGGGATTCTGCCACGCGTGCACTGGAGGGCAAGGCTCGTTTCTTTGAGCAGTAGTTTCCGCAGGCTCCTAGGCCACAACACGATATCTATGATGAGTTCCGGAGGCTAGCGCCGAAGGAATTTTCTGGCACCACCGACCCATTTGCTGCTGAGGCTTGGATTCGTGCACTTGAGGTGCACTGTGGGGACCCGGACGCTAATTAAAGTTTTTAATCGTTCTTAGAATTAATCAATCAATTATAATAAAAAGGGTCTAAATTTTTTTTTAAAAAATATAAAGCGAAAACGTTATGTAAATCAATCTGAATTACATACTAAATATAAACATACAAGTCCTGTATTGTTCTACAATAATTCAACTAGGTTCAACAACATATCAGTGCTGCTGACTCCTAATTTACTTCTGAGCCCGGATCTCCATGCTATCTAGTCCAGCTTCGTTCTCTTTTTGACCCTGATCATGTCCCACCTGTTGTCATGCACACATACAAACAAGACAACAGCTGGATAAATCCGGTGAGAATTACATTCCTAGTATAAACCATGTATACATGCAATCATATGAACAATATAAAAACATATAACAGGCATTCATAACATGTATCAAAATCAGAACATGAAAAATATATTCGTAGCATGTATCATAATTCGAAACATGAATCAATATCAACAGTAAATTATATTCTAAACATATACCATCATCAGGAACATAATTCAATATCAAGCAATGAATCACTCTCCGTGATTCTCAGACTCAGACTCGACTCAGTCCTAATCTAGGGATCCCGATCGGAATAAGAACATACACCCACCTACACTCCCGATCGGGGTGGTGGTATGTTCTTATTCACGGAGTTTGGCTCTTTCCATATCGAACATCAGTAATAGAAGAAACTCCAATTCTATCCACTTCGATATAGCCAAACGTCCGGTGTCTTGACCTAACCGTCACAGACTTTGGCATTTTCACCAATATCCTATCCTGTGACAATGTGCAATGTACCAGTGACGATTCCATCACTATCCGGCACTACTGTCACAAGATTACTCATTCACAATCAGGCGTATCCGCTTAATGACTCAATACATAAATCAATAAATCAAAGGTATCAACCTCATACAATTGCAAACATCGAAGCAATAAAGTAAAGTGTGTGATTTTGGGAAACTCAAGTCAATCGGACTCGAGTTGTGCAATCCCACATCAACATAAATTTATACCTTTGTCTTCGCGGTCTGACGAAGTCGAAGTCTCGAAGTCAAATCTGTCCATATCAATCTGAAATACAATATCGCATAGGCACAATCTCAATATGCAACTCAATTCAAAATCTATTCTGATCAATACTCAAATCAAACATAATCTAATCAATATCGAATCAAGATACAATCTAATCCATATCCACGATATCACAATATATTCGAAATCACTTCTGAATCTGATAAATATCAATTTACTGATGTTTCGACGGTATAACAATACAGTCTCGATATCCCCGTCAATCTCAACATCAAAGATATAATACCAGAACTCATCATCAGTATCAGTAGAACTTATAATCTGAATAACAATACACTCTGATATTGAATCTTAATCAAATCAACTCTGAAAATCATAACAATTACATAAACAGTCGGTTCTTCAATATGACTTTAAATATACGATGTCCACTGTATCAGAAACACCATATAGGATTCATATTCAATTCTGACAATATGATAATTTCAAATCATATCTAAACGTAACAAAACTTACGTCCAGTTATAGCCTGCGTCGATAGGAACTCAGTACTGAAGTCGGATTGAAAATCTAACGGACGGATCGAGATATAAAGGCGTAAGGATTTTTCACCCTTTCTCTGAAGCTTCTTCGATTTCTTATGAATTCTTAAATGAATTCATGATATATACATATATATATATACATACATCTCGTGCATGTAAGGCAAGTGGCTCATTTTTGTTCTGCATGCCGCGCGCATATGCGCGCCCAAGGCCCGCTCATATGCGCCTTGCTTTCTGCCCGGCACTTCTGAATTTATCAACTCGCGCATATGCGCGCACTCGGCTCGCGCATATGCACGAGACCTACTGTCTCATGCACACACTCACTCGCGCATATGCGCGACTTCACCCCGCGCATGTGCGCCCACTCTCTTTCTACCTCGCGCATGTGCGCGGCTCACGTCGCGCATGTGCGCGCAATGTTCTGTTATAGCTCCTTGGCTACTGGACACCTCACGCATATGCGCGCCCTCACGCCGTGCATATGCGCGGGGTCTTCTGCCCAATTCGCGCATGGCTCGCGCATCACGTCGCGCATGTGCGCGAATGGCACACCCTCACACCTACTTTGCGTGTCTTTTCTTGTCTTTTTCAATCTAATCCTTTACGTCTATAATCACATCGATTATCCCCAAATCATTTCATATTACGGTAATCAAATTCTCGGGCCTTACATTTCTCCCCCCCTAAGATACGATTTCGTCCCCGAAATCACAGGTAATTAAATCCGATAGCAAGTCCGACAAGGAAAGAAATGTATAACAGAATCAATCTTCAACCTCAAATATAAACAGTCATCATCCGACGTTGACATATTCAGTTATTTATTCTGTGCTGTCTTTATTTTCTTCCGAATCAGTTTAAATTTCTTTTTTTTTTTATATCCGTGGTCCTATCAAATCCAATCTCAGGTATCACCGAGATATAATCCTCATACGAAGAAAATCTGCAGTTTTCACTGTACAATGCCTCGAATGATGCTATCTCGATACCCATCTGATAACTATCATTATACGATAATTTACAAGTGATAATAAATCATGTCAACTAGTGCTAACATCCAGCACTATAGTTCCTGGATATTCTTCAGAATCAGGATAGTTCGCTCCGACTATCCGTTGATCTATAAACGATAGGTGAAAGATCTTGTTGTATATTCTGCCAAAAGTACAAAATAATCCGAAAATCGAGGATATGATAAAATCAACTTTGGCATTCAGTGCAATTTGCCTACTTTTCTGACATACAACTCAGTCGTCTGATCATGTCGGTACATCTTCCTGTACAGAATAACATATACAGATTTGAGAAATCTGTCAATCACAATCATGTCACATCAAAATCATGGAATTATTGCGATATCTCCATCACAAAATCCATAGAAATGTACTCCCATCTCTATTCAGAAATCAATAATTTATATAACCAATCTCCTGGTTCCTTTCTTTCTCTCCTATTAGTGGCCAATTTAGACATCTCAGTATAAACTTTGCCACAATTGATCTCATCTGTTTCCCTAACATCAGTCACTTCAAATCATTATACATTTTTCTATCATCAGAATAATTGGTGAATCAAAGATGGCGTACTTCTGATCATACCTGTTGTTTCCAAATCCAACACATCTGACACCACAAATCAGTTATTCATATGCCATACAGTATCACATACCTGATATTCTGATCGATCCTTTACTCAGATCATTTAAATCAAGGTCTAAACATTCTGAACATTCTGATCAAACTTCTGAACTGCTTTAATTCCCGAAATCATCTTTGGTTTGACTCACACCATATAGAATTTCAACGATATGTAGTCTATATCAAATACTGAGTTAGAAGATAACAAGTCTCAAGCAGATTTACTACAACCATCATATATAATATCCTGCAAAATTCATACAACCACCAATATCTGACACTGATATCACTCCCAGTCACTGATCACGGCTTCACTATACTCAGCTCAACAGATATATCGTATTCAGATGTCACATATTCTGAATACAATCTGTCTCAGGCCAGATTCACAATTCAACAGTTCTTATCTACCATAATCTCAGTTCTCAGAATATTCAATACAAAATATTCGATTCAATCGGTCATATGCTGCGAGTAATCAAAATATCATGAATATACCGAGCATAAAATCATCAGAATACCTCTGAACACAGGATTCATCCGCCCATAACTGAACTGAAATCAATAAGAATAGTATCTGGTATCAAATCAAGACTGAAATCACTCTCCCTGTTATAAGACAAACCTGGAATCTCAGCTAGGAAGACTTTAGCAATTCTCCTGCTTCTGGCAAATCAATCCATGATACGCTTAGTTTCAGTAATCCACTGAATACATAAGGAATTACTCCATTCCTTTCGGTAATCATCGAATCATAGATAATATGGATATCAAAGAAATTTTAAATCGAAAATCCTTACCGTATATTATTCACTCTTCGGCCATTTCAGGTCCGAATCTCACCATCTCCTTGCAAGAATCTACAATAGTTCTGTACTTGTCAACACATCAATATCAATAATGCAGTCAAAATCAGACAACACAAGTACAACACAGTATAACTCAATCTCATTCTCACTTCACTGCAGTATACGATATTTACAGAATTAACTGATATCAATCTTTCCCCCCAAAAGATAAAGAAATCAATACTACAGTATATACAGACCCAACCGAATAAAGCATATGTCAATGCAATTCATACAGAATCATGAATAAGATGTACGAGAATCTCCCCAATACATATGGAAATTCATAAAAGAACAGATACATGTCACTACATCATCAAGTGCATCCTGGATCTGTTCCTCGGTCACTACCACCAGATGCCTCTGCTCCCTGGAATCTTCGGGAACCTCTCTGTTGACATACTTTCGCAAAATGTCCCGACTGTCGGCAGATACGGCAACTACCAAATACTCCTTGGCATTGCTCAGTGGGATGTATCCCTCCGCATGTGCTGTAATACACTCCGGTATAACTCTGACTCGAACTACTGGAGCAAGAACGACTGCTGCCTAACTTTTTAAACTGCTTCTTTCGAGCTTTCAAATAGTCTTTCTTTTCACCACTACTACTACCAGTCTCAGGTCCGAGAGGTGGTTGCTATGGTCTCAATGCTAGAGGCGCAAACGAAGCTCCTTTCTGTCTTGTCAGACTGGCTTCGGCTCTCTTGGCCCTACTCAGAGCATCAACAAAACTATAGGGTCGGCCTGTATTTACTAATGTCAATATCTCAGGATTCAATCCCTTAACAAACTGATCGGTCACAACCTCATCATTCTCAGCCACGTGAGGTGCAAAACGTAGCAAGGTAGAAAATTGAGCAACATATTCTTCAATGCTTAGCTGACCCTATTTCAAGTTTTCTAACTCTGCCCTCTTATCTTCACGGTACGAACTTGGGAAAAACATTTTACCGAACTCAATTTTGAAGATCTTCCACGTAATCACTGTACCATACTGTTCCAAGACTCCTTTGGTTGCAATCCACCAACTCCTTGCAACTTCCTGTAACTGATGTCCAATCAGTTTAACTCTACGTTCATTTAGGTATTCAAGTGAATCAAATAGTATCTCTATATCATCCAGCCAATTCTCACAATCAACTGTCGTCTCAGTACCCCTCAGAATCGGCGGTATCAATGACTGAAACCTCTTCAACTGTATTTCCATCGGAGTTTCTGACACATCCATCTGATCAATCAAGATACTTCCCTGGTTCTGGGATTCTTCGAGAAGCTAATATGATTATCATAAGGGTTAGCAATCACATGAGACAAATCCGTCTCAGTCCCTTTCCGATCAGCTTACCTCTGATCAAGAATTGGTTCTGATTCGTTCTCAAATAATACACATTACCAAATCAACTCAGATATTCAGGTAACATGTATCTTCCAAACAAAACAGTAAAACCTACTGTACTATTAGCGTATCCAATGTAAGTCAACATTATAATAAATCACATGCTAGCAATCACATGCAAGGAATGAAAACACATTCTACCCCGCTCACTAGCTTCTATCTCAGTCTCAAGAACCTACAGTTCTAGAACCTATTGTTCTGGAACCTAATGCTCTGATACCACCTGTTGTGGGGACCCGGGCGCAAATTAAAGTTTATAATCGTTATTAGAATTAATCAATTAATTATAATAAACAGGGTCTAAATTTTTTTTTAAAAATATAAAGCGGAAACGTTATGTAAATCAATCTGAATTACATACTAAATATAAACATACAAGTCCTGTATTGTCTACAATAATTCAACTAGGTTCAACTACATATCAGTGCTGACTCCTAATTTACTTCTGAGCCCGGATCTCCATGCTATCTTGACCTAACCGTCACAGACTTTGGCATATCCTATCCTGTGACAATGTGCAATGTACCAGTGACGATTCCATCACTATCCGGCACTACTGTCACAAGATTACTCATTCACAATCAGGCGTATCCGCTTAATGACTCAATACATAAATCAATAAATCAAAGGTATCAACCTCATACAATTGCAAACATCGATGCAATAAAGTAAAGTATGTGATTTTGGGAAATTCAAGTCAATCGGACTCGAGTTGTGCAATCCCACATCAACATAAATTTATACCTTTGTCTTCGCGGTCTGACGAAGTCGAAGTCTCGAAGTCAAATCTGTCCATATCAATCTGAAATACAATATCGCATAGGCACAATCTCAATATGCAACTCAATTCAAAATCTATTCTGATCAATACTCAAATCAAACATAATCTGATCAATATCGAAACAAGATACAATCTAATCCATATCCACGATATCACAATATATTCGAAATCACTTCTGAATCTGATCAATATCAATTTACTGATGTTTCGACGGTATAACAATACAGTCTCGATATCCCCGTCAATCTCAACATCAAAGATATAATACCAGAACTCATCATCAGTATCAGTAGAACTTATAATCTGAATAACAATACACTCTGATATTGAATCTTAATCAAATCAACTCTGAAAATCATAACAATTACATAAACAATCTGTTCTTCAATCTGACTTCAAATATACGATGTCCACTGTATCAGAAACACCATATAGGATTCATATTCAATTCTGACAATACCATAATTTCAAATCATATCTAAACGTAACAAAACTTACGTCCAGTTATAGCATGCGTCGATAGGAACTCAGTACTGAAGTCGGATTGAAAATCTAACGGACGGATCGAGATATAAAGGCGTAATGATTGTTCACCCTTTCTCTGAAGCTTCTTCGATTTCTTATGAATTCTGAAATGAATTCATGATATATACATATATATATATATACATACATCTCGTGCATGTAAGGCAAGTGGCTCATTTTTGTTCTGCATGCCGCGCGCATATGCGCGCCCAAGGCCCGCGCATATGCGCCTTGCTTTCTGCCCGACACTTCTGAATTTATCAACTCGCGCATATGCGCGCACTCGGCTCGCGCATATGCACGAGACCTACTGTCTCGTGCACACACTCACTCGCGCATATGCGCGACTTCACCCCGTGCATGTGCGCCCAACTCTCTGCCTACCTCGCGCATGTGCGCGGCTCACGTCGCGCATGTGCGCGCAATGTTCTTTTATAGCTCCTTGGCTACTGGACACCTCGCGCATATGCGCGCCCTCACGCCGCGCATATGCGCGGGGTCTTCTGCCCAATTCGCGCATGGCTCGCGCATCACGTCGTGCATGTGCGCGAATGGCACACCCTCACACCTACTTTGCGTGTCTTTTCTCGTCTTTTCCAATCTAATCCTTTACGTCTATAATCACATCGATTATCCCCAAATCATTTCAGATTACGGTAATCAAATTCTCGGGCCTTACATGCACTTTTGCTATTTGAATATGGGAGATGCTGATCGCCTGAGGTGCGCCACTTATATGTTTAGGGATGATGCTTCTCAATGGTGGGAAGGAGCTGAGCATGATATTAATCTCGCTACTCTTACTTGGGCTCGATTCAAGGAAATATTCTATGAGAAGTACTTTATTGCTGACGTCTGAGGACGATTGAAGTGGGAATTTATGACTCTCCGTCAGGGAGATACTTCTGTGACTGAGTTTGCGAGGAAGTTTTATTGGGGTTGTCACTTTGTACCCATTATTTATAGGGACGCTGCGGAGAAGATGAAGCACTTTCTAGATGGTCTACGACCTACTATACGTCGTGATGTGATGATGATGCGTCCTTTGGATTATGCTGCTGCCACTGCCTATAGATTTCAAGCCGAGCAATCTTTGAAAGAGATTGATTTTGAGATGCAGCGTAAAATACAGCAACACCAACAGCACTCTTAGCCGAATAAGAAGCCTTAGATGGGACCTCTTAGACCTCAAGGGCAGCGAAAGCCCCAAGGTCAAGCAAAAATGCCAGGACCACCAAATCTACCACAACTTGGAGCACCAAAACCTACAGAGAGGTTACCATGCAAGGAATGCAATACCTTACATTATGGTAAGTGCATGTGGGGATCTTTTAGATGCTTCATATGCAAAGGGAAAGGGCATAAAGCTACTGATTGCCGAAGAAGAATGCACCCACTGTGGGAGGAGCTTATGTTATGCATGCTGAGGAAGCTGAAGAGGAGGCAGGCACGACACTTATCATCGGTAACCTAGTTATTTAACGTTTTTATATTGCCTTTATTGCATGAAATGTTAAATTGGTTATTAAAATTGATTTGGCATTAAGGATAACCTAGTGAAAATTAGGTTGTATGTTCTACCTTAGTTGGAATTGAGGAATGATGTTAGAAACCACAGAAATTGGACTTGATTATTGAGCCTTAATTTATGTAAAGGATGTAATAATTCCAAATAAAGTTTTAGGGCTTAAATTGAGGAAGATTAGAAACTAAGGGTGTAACGTACCGTACTTTTAAACTATTTAAAATTTGTGAAAAAATATAAAATTTCATAAATAAATAATAATATTTCAAATTTCGATAAAGATAAACTGCTCGTCTAAAAATATTTGAAGTAAAACAATTACAAACAAAATTTGCAAAAATGTAATCTTTTAACATTGTAAACAAACTCATGAAAATCAGAGTATTTGAATTTTAACATTGTAAGCAAACTCATGAAAATCAGAGTATTTGAATCAACATGCATAAGTTCTTAAAAACGTAGGCGGTCCTTGGATTTAGCCTCCTACTCAGACCGAGCTGGCTCATTTGTCCTCGCCGCTCATCTCCTCATCCTCGTCCTCACCTGCATCGATCAAGTCTAGTGAGTTTAAAGACTCAACACGTATAAATTGAAATAACAAGTAATACATAATAAAACCACATGCGTCTTTAAAGTAGAACGTACATACTTAAAATTTAACGTACTTGCATAAACATAGACGTGCCATCATATCGTAAAACTTTTCATAAACATGCTTGCATCATGCATACATGGACATACAAAACATCATCATTTTGCGTAGAGATATGTTTCAAAGCAAGTGACCCATACATAAATGCATCTGATCAGGCTAAACCACAGTACTGGACTGGTATGGATGTCCACTACCGCATACATGAGATCCCCGATCATGCTTTACTGGGTGGATTGGTTCCTGGTCATGCTTTACCGCTTTCCAATCTTGATCTAGTCCAGTTCATTCTTTACTGGGGTGGAGAGGTCACCGGCCACGTTCACCGACTTCCAAATCCGTTCATAATTGGTCACAAGACATTTAGCAAACCTAAAAAATAAAACATTTTCTTTTGCACGTCGAACATACTTACATGGCATTGAGGGATTTGTTTGATCTCTCTTGGGGACCACTGCTACACATACTAACACAATTTCATGCACTTAAATTTCCATAACTTAGACGTAATAGTCATGCTCACCACCCGAAGTAAAGAAATGACTTATGACGTTCAAAATCACTCGGGACTTGACCACGTTTAATCATCGTAATAAACCATGATCTCGAAACCCGAAACAATCTCTATATGAAGTGTGAACATTTCCCCAAACATGGAAGACATGTACTTGAATAGTGGTTTAAAAGTCATGGAATAGCGCCTAGGCGCTGCGGCGCTTCGGTATGCGTATGCCGGGTGCTGCACTGCTAGTTCTGCGCCAACTTGACGCCAAAAGCACAAATTTGTTGCAAACTCTAAGCCACGTCCTATCGACTCGAACTGATGCAACGGGACTCATCTTAGGACGCTATGGAAATGTTCCAAACTCACACAACGCCCCAAAACAACGACACACATCATACAGTGCAACAAAATCGCGAACACAAACCCTTGACATCAAAACACTTCTTACGACTTCTTATGCAACCAAGTGCCTAACGACACGAAACAAAGCACCAAAAATTGCCCCAATATCATACTCAATATATCTAAATTCAGCAGCGATCACACGGAGATTCACAACGAAGCCTGCAATAAAAAATCCTCAAGAATACGTCAAGAACACATTTTCATAGCATCGCAGTTTGAGCAGTTGCACGAGAAAAATCATAACTCACTTGTTTCTTGTCTAAAACGTACGAATATATTGTCCAATCGAAGGTATCAAAAAGTAATACGTTTTATATGTTGAAAATGTTTCCAGAAAATCAACCGAAAATGAACAGTACACGAAATGACAAAAACATTTTGTTTGATATCTAAAATCGTTTCAAATTTTTATCCAACCAATTTTGCTCTAACTCTTGCACATCATACGTGAGTTTTTACACATAATAAACATCAAAAATTATACTCTGACGAGATTGATGCAACCACGAAATAATATACATGCCTTGATCTTTAAAACTACCGAAACAACGATACCAAAGCGGAGAGGATGCGAGGGTTGATCCGGGACGAATGTGACACGATTTTCTTGAAGAAAAGTTGACGTGATTTGCTGGAATTTTGAAGAGGACGGGGCAGCTGCTGCTAAAATTTAGAACCCTATGCTTCTCTAAAACATATGAAATGAAAAGACAATGAAATGGGTGTGTGTATATCGTGAATGTGGTGTGAGTGTGATAGTGTGTGCGCCTGTGTTTAGGTAATTAGGGGATAAAATTTTGCTTAATTAATAAATAACAAACTAATTAAATGTTAATCCACGCTAATTTAACAAATCCCTTAATTAGAATAAAATGCACACTTGATAGACTTAAAAGTTTTAAAATCTTAAAAATTCACCTAATTATTAAATTAGGTTTTAAAATGCTAAAACTTAATAAATAATTTAAAATACCACTTTCTTGGTTTGAAATAAAATACCGCATTTTACAAATCGCACGAATCGTCGATGGTCTCATTTCCACGATCCCACACCGAATAATCGCCTTAAACATGAAACTAATGAAAACATTATAACGTGCATAACATAATCATAAATAATTTAAAAAATAATTCAAATTCATAAATAATGCATCGCTAAAATCATTTTAAATTTAAATAAATAATTTGACAATTTAAATAAATGCATTGATTCTACGTATACTGAATTTGGGCTCACAATTCCTCTCACACTTAAATAAATTTCTTCCTCAAATTAAGTCTTACCAAACAGTTTCAGGTAGCGATTCCTCATGTCTTCTTCAGTATCCCAAGTGGCCTCCTCCATTGTTTGATTCAGCCACCGGACTTTGACCAACTTGGTCACTTTGCTCCGAAGTATCCGCTCCTGTCTGTCTAGGATTTGGACAGGTCTTTTCTCATAAGACATATCTGGAGCCAACTGCAATGACTCAAAACTCAAGACATGCGAAGGATTGCTATATATTTCCTCAGTATCGAGACGTGGAATACGTTGTGTAAACCGGTCAGATTCGGCAGTAGAGCCACGCGATAAGAAAGTGTCCCAACCCTGTCAAGTATTTTGAATGGTCCAATAAATCTCGGACTCAGCTTGCCTCTCTTCCCAAACCTCATAACACCCTTCATAGGCGCTATCTCCATGAATACGTGATCTCCTACGGAAAACTAAAGATCCCTTCATCTCTTGTCAGCATAACTCTTTTGGCGACTCTGGGCGGTCTTCATCCTGTATCGGATCTTGACCAACACATCTGCAGTTTGCTGAACAACTCTGGACCAAGTTCTGATCTCTCATCGACTTCATCCCAATGAATCGACGATCTGCACTTCTTTCCATACAGTGCCTCGTAGGGAGCCATATCTATAGATGATTGGAAACTGTTGTTGTAGGTAAACTCCACTAGAGGTAGCTTCGATTTAAAATTCCCATGAAGATCTATTACCCAAGCTCGCAACAGATCCTCCAATATCTGAATTACTCGTTCAGACTGGCCATCCGTCTGAGGGTGGAATGCCGTACTGAATAGCAACTTCGTCCCCGTGACTGCACGTAAACTTCCAAAACGAAGATGTGAATCTCGGGTCCCTGTCGACTCAATAGAAACTGGGATCCTGTGCAGTCAAACTATCTCCCTGATATAGAGCTCTGGATAATGAGTCATGGAGAAAGTCGTCTTCACCGATAATAAATGCGCTGACTTAGTAAGTCGATCCACTATAACCCAAATGGCATTGGATCCTCTGACTGACCTCGGAAAACCAACAACGAACTCCATGGTGATATTCTCCCATTTCTACTCGGGGATAGGGAGCGGCTTAAGCATTCCTGCTGGTCTCCGATGCTCTGCTTTCACTTGCTGACAAGTGAGACATTCAAATACAAATCCGTGGATGTCTCACTTCATACCTGGCCACCAATACAACAATTGCAAATCCTTGTACATCTTGGTACCTCCTGGATGGATGCAATACGGAGATGTAGGTTCCTCTGTCAAAATATCCTCTCTGATCGAATCAACACTAGGCACCCACATCCTTCCTCTGTATTTCAAAATACCATCAGACACTGAATAGAGTATGCTACCCTTGGCTTCATCCTTTAGTCTCCATTTCTGTAACTGTTCATCCGAAGGCTGACCTCTACGGATTCGGCCTAGTAAAGAAGACTGGACTGTCAGATTAGACAGCTTAGGAGCTCTGCCCTAAGGATAAACTTCTAGGCAAAAACTCTCAATCTCTGACTGAAGAGATCTCTATACTGACAGTTGTGCCACGACCACGACCTTTCTGCTCAAGGCATCTGCCAAAACATTAGTTTTCCTTGGATGGTAGCTAATTTCACAATCGTAGTCTTTTACCAACTCCAACCACCGTCTTTGTCTCATAATCAGTTCTTTCTGCGTGAAGAAATATTTGAGGCTCTTGTAATCAGTGAATATATGGCATTTCTCGCCGTACAAATAATGTCTCCATATCTTCAACTCAAAGACAACAATAGCTAACTCGAGATCATGAGTCGGGTATTTCTTCTCATGCACATTCAAATGTCTGGAAGCATAAGATATAACCCGACCGTGCTGCATTAATTCGACACCTAACCCGAGCTTAGAAGCATCGGTGTACAACACAAAATTGCCTTGCCCTGCAGGCATGGCTAACACTAGCGCTGAGATAAGAGCTTGCTTCAGAGTATCAAAGTTCTTCTAGCAATCATCGCTCCACACAAACTTAGCATTCTTCGTAGTCAATGAAGTGAGTGGCACCGCAATCGAAGAAAATCCCTGAATAAATTTCCTGTAGTAGCCTGCTAAGCCTAGTAAACTATGGATCTCTGAAGCATTTTCCGGCTCAACCCGTTCCTTAACTGCTGCCACCTTAGCTGGATCCACCTCAATGCCACTGATAGATAATATATGACGCAAAAATGCTACTTTCTCCAACCAGAGTTCACACTTACTAAATTTTGCAAACAACTTGCAACTCTGCAAGACTTGCAATACTGTACTCAAATGCTGACTGTGCTCCTGATGGCTCTTCGAGTAGATAAGAATGTCTTCTGTAACGCCCCAGATTCGATGACTGTCCTCACTGTATCAAGACTGGTCTTTCCAGCGTGCTTATGTCCTCACTCACACGCACCCTGGGAAACTTCCCAGGAGGTCATCCATCCCAAAATTGCCCCAAGTCAAGCACGCTTAACTTTGGAGTTCTTATGTGATGAGCTACCGAAAAGAAGATGCACCTTCGTTATATGAGTAGTACAAATCAAATCTTTTAAGTCCTCTTCAACTGTATAGTCCATTACATTGAACAGTCTCGGAATCCCTCTCATTCCCGTGTGGTTCGGTTCATTCATGTTCCCTCCACCTAGAAGCCTGCCAGGAGCCGCTCATTGTCCATGCAACTGATGGCACCGGCGTTCACCCCCCGCCCTCTTCGGCCCCAGGCCTCACATGCCCACCAGCTTCCGCTTGGTTCGTCCCCGAACCACACCGTACTAAGAGAGGTCGGCTCTGATACCAACTGTAACGCCCCAGATTCGATGACTGTCCTCACTGTATCAAGACTGGTCTTTCCAGCGTGCTTATGTCCTCACTCACGCACCCTGGGAAACTTCCCAGGAGGTCACCCATCCCAAAATTTCCCCAAGTCAAGCACGCTTAACTTTGGAGTTCTTATATGATGAGCTACCGAAAAGAAGATGCACCTTCGTGATATGAGTAGTACAAATCAAATCTTTTAAGCCTCTTCAACTGTACAGTCCATTACATTGAACAGTCTCGGAATCCCCCTCATTCCCGTGTGGGTCGGTTCATTCATGTTCCCTCCACCTAGAAGCCTGCCAGGAGCCGCTCATTGTCCGTGCAACTGATGGCACCGGCGATCAACCCCCCGCCCCCCCCCCCGCCCTCTTCGGCCCCGGGCCTCACATATGAGGGTCGAAATTTAGGTGAAATGGAGGCCAAAACAAGAAATGCTCTTTCGAGAGTCAATTTGGCACATCGCACCGTAAATTCTCGTACGATTTCAAAAATGATCCCAATCACGAACGGCCAAAAACGTGGCCTTCCTAACTCGATGAGGCACTGTCCAGTCCAAGAACATAGGCTAAAATCCAACCAAGAACTCGAACGAGCCTCCGAACCGTCACAGCAAGTTGCTGTCAAATTCCAGCAGCTGTGCAATCGCGTGTCTTGTGTTGTTTTCGAGACTAGCGGCCATTGGGGGCGTGAACCACCGACCAGAGACTCTTACCAACATCCCAAGGAATTATTTGAACCATGGCTAAGGGCCCTAGGCCAGCCACAATTTGAATTATTCCAGCAATATCAGAAAAGTTCCACCCGAGAGCACCTTTGCGCGCGTGAGGGGTGTTTTGCTTTGATTGCTGTCTCGACTCGTTCCAGTGGCCATTTGATTGACCATGGGACGATCTAGACATCCAGTGGTAGGGTATGAACGTGGCTAAGAGCCATAGGCCAACCAAGATCCATACCATTCCACAAAACTTGAAACAACACATGCTGTCAAATGAAGGGGTCGAAGGGGGTGCACGGCTGTCCTTGCATTTTAATTGAAAACCGATTCACCGTGGACCAAGCCACAAAAGGGCGACTTAGTCACGTCTTAGACATGCTAGGGAAGCGATCTAACCATGGCTAAAGGCCCTTAGGGCAGCCAAGATCAGATCCTTTTCCTTTGACAGCACACACAGAATTTTCGAAGCACAAAAATGGCAACGATGGTGAGTTGTTGTCATCTTCGGTTTCTCTCATGCATGGGGCTGAAATAATGGACCAAAGTGGTCCTAATCCATCCTAGAATATGTCTAGATGTAGCCTTGGGAGCCTGGAAACCGAACCAATACCTGAAACTCACAAAACCAATGAACCGTGAAGCTTGTCATGAAACCGAAATCTGCATGTTTTGGTTTTTCTGAAAATTTTTTTTTGCCATGTTTCGGTTTTTGCACATAAAAGATGATCATGTAATGTTAAATAAATGATATAGGACTTGATTGAGGTTTGAAAGGAATATAGACATGCCTTTGATTTCGTTTGAATGAAAAACGAAAGAATACGACGACTCGGCGCGGAGGAGACGGAGTTGCTTCTCTTGTTTTCTTTCTAGTTTTTCCTCCTTGTTTTTTCCCTAGGCTCTCACGGTTTTCAGTGCTGAAGGAGGCTGGAATTTTCCAGATTATGGAGTGGGAGGGAGTCTAGGAAATTAAATGGGAAGATACAAGATAAAGGGAAGGGAAAATATTCTTTCTATCTACTAGTTTGAGTGATAAGGAAAAGAATGATATCAAATATTTTTCTTGGGGATACTAGAGGTGTATATGGGCGATTTTAAGGTCTAGGTGCAAGGGAGAATTGGTTTAATTAAATCTTGGTAGTGATTTAAAATTTGGGGAGGATAAATCCATCTAGAAAAGTTAAGGGTATAAATAAAGAATGAGTTGAAAAAAATCACAATTAAATCTTTAAAAAAAAAAAGGAGCATGGCCGATTTTTATCTAGCTAGGTGGGGTGAGATCTTGCTCAATTAATTATCATGGAAGATTTGTTGTGATAAAACTATTTCCCAATAAAAATGGATAGGGAAGACTATTAATTAAATGGGTTGCCAAATAAAATTTTAAATCAAATCATAGGGGCCGAAGATTATAATAAAGAGGAGGGGAAATATTTCTTAAATATTGAACTTTTAATCTTTAGTGTATTATCTACTCATTAAATATTTTAAAGAATTGAGGAATTAATTATTGAACTCAATTTACTACTTATCTCAACTTATTTAAATAATTTCTTAAACCTTATTTTACAATAAATTTACTCATTATTTATCTTTAAATAAATTTTGGAAAATGTTTTCTTACTAGTAAATTTTATCTCTTTACTCCAACTCCGGTCTGCCTCACCGAATTAACTGAAAAGAGAAAAATCTAAGCTACTTGATAAAATAATTAACTTCAAAGAAAACACTTAAATACTCATGCAATGAAGTCAATTAAATTTAAAATACTAGAATTATGCATGGCTTATACGCAGTCTAATTACGGGTTCTACATCTTCAATGAACACTATAACGAATTGATCTAAGTAGGGCTAAAATACTCGATTCATGAGGTCCAAAAAAATCGATTGAGCAATCTTCAGTCCAAACGGAATCACTAAGAACTCGTAATGCCCATATCTGGTTCTGAAGGATGTCTTATGAACATCTGTATCTTTTACCTTCAACTGATGATACCTAGATCGTAGATCTATATTGTAGCTCCCTGCAACTGATCGAACAAGTTCTCAATCCTTGGTAGTGGGTATTTGTTCTTGATCGTTACCTTGTTCAGTTCTCAGTAATCAATACACAACCTCATGCTCCTATCTATCTTATTTACAAAGAGCACTGGTGCGCCCCATTGTGAGAAACTAGGGCGGATGAATTCCTTTTCTAAGAGCTCCTGAATCTGATGTTTGAGCTCTAACATCTCAGCTGGATCTAAACGGTATGGTGCCTTAGAAATTTTCACAGTGCCTGGCACAAGGTTGATAGCAAACTTCACCTCTCTCTCGGATGGAAGGCCTGTGACATCATTAGGAAAAACGTCAGGAAAATTTCTAACTACTGGTACATCAGATACTGACGGAGTGGGTACGTTAGGTGTGGAAATAATACTGGTCAAGAAAGCCTGACACCCTTTATGAATAAGTCTCTGTGCTTGCATGCAGGAGATCATGCGAGGGGAACTCCTCCATCTATCTAGCTCAAAGAGAAACTGCTCCATGCCAAAGGGTCTTACCATTACTGACCTTTTATGAAAGTCAATAAAAACTCTTTTCTTCGTCAGCTAGTCCATTCCCAAGATAATATCAAATTCTGGCATCGGCAACACAATCAGATCGGCATACACTAGGTGGCCCTGTAGTTCAAGATCGATGTCTCTGACAACGTTAGTAGCTGATAGTTCTTCCCCTAATGGGATTGTCACTGAGTTGTTCACATCGAGTCTAATAGACTGGACGTCTAGATGGTTAGCGAAAGTCTTCGATATAAACTAGTGTGTGGCCCCGGAATCTATCAAGGCCTTCGTGGCTACTCTCTTTATGAAAATATTTCCTGAGAGACGTTAGCACAACACACAAAACATATATCTCAAATACAAAACTTAACCTCAAACATAGTAGAAAATCTCTACAAAAGTCACCAAAATACTAGCTAACACACTAATAATTCCAAATTAGATTCGAAACATGCATAGCAAAATAATACGGTGCTGAATTAAATAAGATACTAGTCAATAGGGTTGTTTATGGGTTCGTCTCCTCTGCCTGCATGGCCAACACTCTCCCCTGGGTCAGCTGCCTCAACTGTGGGCAGTCCTTCAGCATATTATTGCTCGCTCCACACTTGAAGCATTTGCCCGATCCCCATAGACATTGTCTCGGATGCTAGCGGTTGCACTTCGGGCACACTGGGTGTTCACCGGGGTTCTGAGGAGCCTTATGCTGAGGAATAGGAACCTTGCTTTTCGGCGGTCCCTGAAATGGTCTCTTCCCCTGCTGTCCTTCAAAAGACCTCTTAAACTGAGGTCGCTGCTGCTGAGGTGTTTGATAGGGCCTCTTGCCCTGCCTTTTGTTCTCAATGTCCCTCTGGTCCTGCTCTGCCGCTAGGGCTCTCGACACAGCAATAGCATAAGTGGTTGGACCAGCAGCTCTCACATCACGGCGCAAGATCGACCGCAACCCATCAATAAAATGCCTCAGCTTCTCTCGGGCGTAATTTGCAATCAGGGGCACAAAGTGACACCCCTCTCAAACTTCCCGACAAATTCTGCCACGTTGTTGTCTCCCAGTCGCAGCATCATGAACTCCCTGGTCAGGCGGGAGCGTACTTCTTTAGTGAAGTACTTGGAATAAGAACACCTCCTTGAAACCATTCCACGTCAGTTTTTGCAAGTTCACTGACACTGATGCGCTCTCCAACCATAGTCTGGCGTCTTCTGTCAGTAGAAATGTGGCACACCTAACCCTGTCTGCATCTTGCAGCTCCATAAACGCAGAAATTACCTCAATGAACTTAACCCATCCCTCAGCTATCAACGAGTCAGTAGTCCACGAGAATTCCTTCGGATCCATTCTCCTAAACCTCTCATAAACCGCTACTAGCCTGGGCCTAGCCCCTTTGTCTACTGCATCATTGTTCCCCGCAAACTGTGTGAAGAACTGAGTCATCCTTGCAAGCATCTGAGCTTGTATATCTGGCGGTGGACGAGGAGGAGTGGCCCTCTCCCCATCCCGAGGCGCTCTATCCTCATCCCTTGCTCCATGGAAACCATACGTCTATGAGGAATAATGTTCCAAAATTTACCCAACACGTAAACCCAACATACATGAACATAATATTAATGTCAAAAGATGCACGTAATTTGAACTTAGACATGCTCATCCGGAAATCATGACTTAATGCTTACTACATAAAATAATTTAAAATTTTAAAAATTACAGACTTGAGGTGTTACTTCGTGAGCTTATCACAACTGGCAGTAGGTATAACCCTTTACAAGAACACCGCTCTGATAACAATTGTAATGTACCGTACTTTTAAACTATTTAAAATTTGCAGAGAATTAAAAAGTTTCTTAAATAAATAAAAATTTTTTAGATTGCGTTAAAGTTAAACTGCTCGTCTAAAATATTTGAAGTAAAACAATTAGAAACAAAGTTTTCAAAAATGTAATCGTTTAATAGCTGAGGGATGGGTTAAGTCCATCGAGCTAATTTCATATTTGAAGTAAAACAATTACAAACAAAGTCTTCAACGTACACGCAAAAAAAAAAAAAAAACCGTGCCATCATATCGTATAAGTTTTCATAAACATGCTTGCATCATACATACTTGGACATACATAACATCATCATTTTGCGTAGAGATATGTTTTAAAGCTAGTGACCCATACATAAATGCGCCTGATCAGACTAAATCACCGTACTGGGCTCGTATGGATGTCCGCTACAGCATACATGAGATCCCCAGTTATGCTTTACCGGGTGGATTGGTCCCTGGTCATAATTTACCGCATTTCAATCCTGATCTAAATCCGGTCATGCTTTACCGGGGTGGAGAGATCACCAGCCACGTTCACCGACTTCCAAACCCGTTCATAATTGTCACAAGACATTTAGCATACCTCAAAAATAAAACATATTCTTTTGCACGTCAAGCATACTTACGTTGCGTTGAAGGAATCGTTGGATCTCGCTTGGGGCCACTGCTACACATACTAACACAATTTCATGCACTTAAATTTCCATAACTTAGACGTAATAATCGTGCTCACTACCCAAAGTAAACAAATGACATATGACGTTCTAAGTCACTAGGGACTTGACCTCGTTTAATCATCGTAATAAATCATGATCTCGAAACCCGAAACAATATCTATATGAAGTGTGAACATTTCCCCAAACATGGAAGACATGTACATTAATAGTGGTTTAAAAGTCATGGAAAAGTGCCTAGGCGCTGGGACTTGCGCGGCGCCACCAGGCAGTGCCGCGACGCTCCTCACAGAGCAATGCGGCACTAGTTCTACGCCAACTTGACCCCAAAGCACAAATTTGATGCAATCACTTAGCCACGTCGTATCGACTCGAACAGATACAACGGGACTCAACCTAGGACGCTATGGCAATGTTCCAAACTCACACAATGCCCCAAAACAACGACACACATCATACAACGCAACACAACTCGCGAACACAACCCTTGACACCAAAACACTTCCTACCACTTCTAATGCAATCAAGTGCCTAACGACACGAAATGAAGCACTAAAAATTGCCCCAATATCATACTCAATATATATAAACGCAGCAGCGATCACCCGACGATTCACAACGAAGGCTGAAACAAACAATTCTGAATACATCAAGAACACATTTTCATAATATCGCAGTTTGAGCAGTTTTACGAGAAAAATCATAACTCACTTGTTTCTTGTTAAAAAAATATGAATTTACTGTCAAATCGAAGGTATCAAAAAGTACTATGTTTATATGTTGAAAACTTTTCCAGAATATCAATAGAAAATGAACAGTACACGAAATGAAAGCAACCTTAGGTTTTGAGATCTGAAAATCGTTTCAAATTTTTATCCAACCAAATTTTCTCAAACTCTTCCACATCATACATGAACTTTTAAACATAATAAACATCAAAACGTATACTATGATAAGATCGATGCAACAACGAAGGAATATACATGCCTTGATATTTAAAACTACCGAAACGACAATATCGAAGCGGAGAGGATGCGATGGTTGATCCTGGACAAACGTGACAAGATTTTCTTGAAGAAAAGTGGACGAGAATTGCTGGAATTTTGAAGACGAAGGGAAGGCTGCTGCTAAAACTTAGAACCCTAAGCTTTCTCTCAAACAAATGAAATGAAAAGACAATGAAATGTGTGTATGTATATCGTGAATGTGGGTGTGAGTGTGATAGCGTGTGTGCGTGTGTTTAGGTAATTGAGGGATAAAATTTTTCTTAATTAGTAATTAACAAACTATTTATATGTTAATCCACACTAATTTAACAAATCCCTTAATTAGAATAAAAAACACACTTGATAGACTTAAAAGTTTTAAAATCTTAAAATTCACTTAATAATTAAATTAGGTTATAAAATACTAAAACTTAATAAATCATTTAAAATGCCACTTTCTTTGTTTGAAATAAAATAACGCATTTTACAAATCGCACGAATCGCCGCCGGTCTCATTTCCTCGATCCTGCTTCGAATAATCGCCTGAAACGTGAAACTCATGAAAACTTTATAACGTGCATCACATAATCATAAATAATTTAAAAAAATAATGCAAATTAATAAATCATGAATCTCTAAAATCATTTTAAACTTAAATAAATAATTTGAAAATTTAAATAAATTCATAAGTTTTACGTGTACTGATTTTGGGCTCTACAAAGGGCATGATTAGGAATTTTTGCAATTTTGAAAGGAATAATATGCAATTTCCGAAAATTTAATGACCGAAATGCAAATTTTCGAAAAAAAATAAGGACCAAAATGTAATTAACCGAAATTTAGGGGCTAAATTGTGATTTTCGGAAGTTTGAGGACCAAATTTAAAATTTTAAAAACTTAAGGGGCTAAATCGTAAATTCCGAAAATGTAAGGACCAAAAGTGAAATTTCCGTAATTTTAAAGGTCAATATGCAATTTTTGAAAAATTTCTGGAGACTAAAATGTAAATTTGGAAGAGTTGAGGTGGCAAAATGTAATTAATCAGAAATTATAAGGGGGAATTATAAATTTTCCTATGAACAATATGATCCAATCAATCATCTTCATGAAATTTTTGGGAAATTAATGATACAAATTCCTTAAGTTCAACACGAGTAATCTAAAACGTTTTTTACACATGGAGGATATTATTCTAGTTGCAGCTACCTATGAATTGCTGATTCGGGAGCTACACACTCTTTCATATCCGAGACTTTCGTTAAGCGACTAAATATTACACATGAGGATATGGGATTGGGTTTCAAAGTTTTTATTCCTTCTCGTGATCAAATGATCACGTCTAGTATTGTGTAGAATCTGGAGCTTCGTTTATTTAAAGATGTGGTTCAGGAAGATCTTATCGTACCCCCAATGCCTGAATTTTACATCATACTCAGTATGGATTGGTTATCAGCAAATGGAGCTTCGATAGATTTTCATCAGAGATCAGTGTCTATTCGACCGCCTAGTGGGAAATCTTTAGTTTTGAGGCGGTGAGGAACAAGAAAATGCCGCACATTATCTCTTGTCTGTGTGCGAGGAAGCTTATGAGACGAGGATGCCAAGCCTTTCTAACATGTGTCACTACCGCACATGCTCATATCAGTAAGAAGTTGGAGGATGTGAGATTGTCAGAGACTTTCCTAGTGTCTTTCTTGAGGACGTTTCTAGCATTCCACCTGACCGTGAGGTGAAATTTTCTATTTAGTTGATGCCGGGTACTGTAACCATTTCTAAAGCACCTTGTC
The DNA here is from genome assembly GCF_025594145.1 of Primulina tabacum. Taxonomy (NCBI): domain Eukaryota; kingdom Viridiplantae; phylum Streptophyta; class Magnoliopsida; order Lamiales; family Gesneriaceae; genus Primulina; species Primulina tabacum. The sequence continues at coordinate 22,760 of NW_027459800.1, read as the reverse complement.
GTCTAGAACTCGCTAAAATGAAAGAATTAAAAGATGAAATCCACGAATTTCTAGACGAAGGTTTTATTCACCCTAGTTACTGTCCGTGAGGGCGCACCAGTATTATTTGTGAAGAAGAAAGATGATAGTATGCGACTCTGTATTGATTATCGAGAGCTGAATAGAGTGACTATCAAGAATAAGTATCATCTACCAAGAAATGAAGATTTATTTGATCAATTGCAAGGAGCATCGATATTCTTTAAAATTGATCTTCGTTCTGGATACCATCAATTGAAAGTGAAAGAGTCTGACGTTCATAAGACATCGTTTCGGACTAGATATGGGCACTACAAGTTTATGGTCATACCATTTGGGTTGACCAATGCGCCATCGTTCTTCATGGATATCATGAATCGTGTATTTCAGCCGTATCTGGATCATTTCATCATAGTCTTCATTGCTGATATATTCGAAGAATAAAGAGGAACATTGTCGTCATTTGAGGACATCACTGCAAGTATTTGAAGATAGGAAGTTGTCTGCAAAATTCAGCAAGTGTGAATTTGGCTTGATAGAGTGACGTTCTTAGGCCACATCATTTCTGGAGATGGAGTTGAAGTTGATCCAAGTAAAGTCGAGGCAGTGAAAGAATGGTAAGTACCGAAGAGTGTAACTGAGATTCGTAGTTTCTTGGAACTAGCTGGCTATTATCAAAAGTTTATTCAGGGATTCACATCTATTGCAGTATCCATGACCGCCTTGACAAAGAAGAATGCAAAGTTTTTATGGGGATTCCGAGTGCCAAGATAGTTTTGACAAGTTGAAGCAATCTTTGATTTCAGCGTCAGTGTTATCTATGCCATCGGGTCAAGGAGAGTATGTTATTTATACCGACGCTTCTAAACTTGGTTTGGGCGAAGTTCTGATGCAAAACGACCGAGTTATAGCATATGCGTCAAGACAGTTGAAAGTTCACGAAAAAATTACTCACTCATGATCTTGAGCTTGCAGCGGTAGTTTTTTCATTGACAATTGGAGGAATTACTTCTATGGGGAGAAGTGCAATATTGTTCACTGACCATTATTGTTTGAAATACTTCTTCACCCAAAAAGATTTGAATATGCGACAGCGAAGATGGCTTGAGTTGGTGAATACTGATACTGTGAGATTAGCTACCATCTGGGAAAAGCTAATGTAGTGGCGGACGCATTGAGTCGAAAGACGGCAGTTATTACTCATTATCTCTTCAAAGACCACTGCAGTCCGAGATGCAGCGGTTTTGAGCTTACAGTATATGCTAGGGGCAAGGCCCATAATCTTGCCACATGGACGGCACAGTCGACTTTGAGAGATAGTGTAGAGCCCAAATTCAGTACACGTAAAACCCATACATTTATTTAAATTGCTAAATTATTTATTTAAGTTTAAAATGATCTATTGCGATGCATGATCTATTTAAATTGTATTATTTTAATTATTTATCTTATGTGATGCACGTTAAATGTTTTCTTGAGTTTCATGTTTCAGGCGATTATTCGATGCGAGATCGAGGAAAAGAGACCGGCGACGATTATGGCGATTTTAAAATGTAGTATTTATTTTAAGTTAGGATTGGGGTATTCTAAAAGTTATTTAGTTTTTAGCATTTTTAAAGCCTAGTTGATTTAATTAGTGATTTAGGATTTTAAAACTTTTAAAGTTTAGCAAGTGTGCATTTAATTTTAAATTAAGGGATTTTATTAAGTTGAAAGTGGGTTAGCATTTTAATTGTTTTCTAATTATTAATTTAGCACAATTTAGCCCCTAATTAACCCTATTATTAACTCACACAAAACACACTTTTACACACACTAAACTTACAAGACCACACACATATGTCATTTGTGTTGTTTTTAATTTTTTTGCGAGCAAAACCTAGGGTTCATAGAACTTCAACAGCCGCCCCTCTCCTCTTTGATTTTCTCAGCGATTTTGTTGGCTTTTCTTAAAGAAAGTCGTGCCACGTTCGTCCCGGATCGTCCCTCGCATCTTTCCCGCTTCGGTGTCGTCGTTCGGTATTTTTAAATACCAAAAGGCATGTATAATTTTTTTTCTGCATCGATCTTGTTGTATTATATGTTCTTATGTTTATTATGCGTAAAAATCCATGTATGTTGTAAAACGTTTGAGCAAAAATTTGTTGGATCGGTTTTGAAACGATTTTAGATGTGAAAACTAAAAATTTGATGTCTTTTAAATACTGCGACTTTTTGGTAGATTTTCTGGAAAACTTTCAACATATAAAACGTAGAACATTTTGATACCTTCGATTTGACAGTAAATTCGAAATATTTGGATAGGAAAATGAGTGAGTTATGATTGTTTTCGGGGGACTGCTCAAACTGTGTTTTTCGGATAATGCATTCCTTGATGTGTTCTTGAAGTTTTATTGTTGCAGGCTTCGTTGGGACCACGGGTAATCACTGCTGTGTTAAGTATGTTGAGTATGATGTTGAGATGGTTTTTGGGGTGTCGGATGGCGTCGATAGGCACTTGTTTGCGTTAGAAGTGGTAGGATGTGTTTTGGTGTCAAATGTCGAGTTCACGGATTGAGTTGCGTAGTTTGTGATGCGTATTTGTTTTGGGACGTTTGTTTGAATTTGAATCAATGTAATAGCATCCTAGGATGAGTCTCGAGGTGTTGTTTCATTGTCCCTAGGCTTGGATTGGAAGAATGAATCAATAAGTTAGTGAATTTTCGCGAGTTTGCAAGTCCAGAGGCTACCCGGACCCCTTCCCGAACCCATACACGGAGTCTGTGTCCATTTTTCCTTCAAAATGCGATATTCAGCATCTACATGGACCCCGACACGGACCCTTACACGAGGTCCGTGTCCCCTTTTAAAAAAAAAATTTTAAAAAAAATTTAAATTTTTTAGGGATTTGTTTTGGAGTTTGATGTTATGATTTAGTACAATGATTAAACGAGTCAAGTCCCGAGAGATTTAGAATGTTTGGTCATTTTTGGGTATGAGCATGACTATACGTCTAAGTAATGCAAGATAGGTATTCGAACTCATGTTAGTATGTACAGCAGTGGCCCCAAACGAGATCCAACGAATCCCTTAACGCCACGTAAGTATGTTCGACGTGCATAAGAAAATATTTAAGTTTTTGAGATATGCTAAATGTAACGAACCGTACTTTTTACTACTTAAAATTTGCGGAAAAATTAAAAATTTTCTTGAATACGAAAATAAAATCAATACGGTTGTCACTACATCATCCATTCACCAATATAAAAATCTTGTTTAAGAAAAAGCTTGCTCAGAACATCTCGCATCAAAACATAAAATCAGAGTATCAATATTTTCATGCTTAAAATCTTAAATATAGCGCGGGCGGTCCTCGGGTCTAGCCTTCTGCTCAGTCCAAGCCGGCTCCTTGGTCCCCACCCCTCGTCTCAACATGATCATCCTCACCTGCATCGATCAGTCTAGTGAGTCTAAAGACTCAACACGTATAAACTGACAATAGCAAGTATTACATAATAAAATCGCATGCAACTTTAAAATAGAATGTACATACTTGAAGCTTGGATTTGAAATGAGCTTGAACTTGCATACATACATAGACGTGCCATAACTTAAAAGCTTTCATAAACATGCTTGCATACTTGATCATACTTAAACATACATGACTTCATTTTGCGTAGAGGATGTTTCGAAAGCAAGTGACCCATACATAATAAACGCCTGATCAGACAAACCACAGTACTGGGCTGACAGGGACGTATCCACTGCCACATAAATGAGATCCCGTTCGTAATTTAACGGGCTGGTTAGTCCCCGTTCATAATTTAACGCTTTCCAACCACGATCTAATCCGTTCATAATTTAACGGGGTGGAGAGGTCCTCGGCCACGTTCACCGACTTCCAAACCAATTCATATTTGGTCACAAGACAATTAGCATACCTCAAAAACTTAAAATATTTCTTGCACGTCAACATACTTACTTGGCGTTGGGGGATTCGTTGGACTTCGACCGGGGTCGTTGCTGCAACATACTAACGTGAATTCATAAGCTTAACGGGTGTAACTTAAACGTAACAGTCAAGCTTACCCATGAGTTCATACATTTTCTTAGGACGTTCTAAAATTCCCGTGACTCGACATTGTTAAACATTGCACTAAACCAAGACATCAAACCTCAAAGCATACCATAATATTCCCCAAAACTCAAGTACACGGACCCCGTGCCAAGGTCCGGCTCCGGGCCCGTGTGGGTGCGGTGAAATGACTCGTGAAGAAAAGGGAAGGCACAGACCCCGTGCTTAGGTCCGGGTGGGGGTCCGTGTAGGTGCGCAAAAGTGAAACTCGGGAAGAAGTGAGGACACAGACCCCGTGCTAGGGTCCGTCTAGGGGTCCGTGTAGGCTCGCAAGGATGACACCATGAAAGAAACAAAGGCACGGACTATGAATCGGCACCCCGAGACCCATCCTAGCATGCAATAACATCAAACAAATTTCGTACGACATCCAAAGCAACGATGTTCACCCTATGGTACATACAATTCAAAAAACGTGGTAATCGACACCAACTCGATTCCTACGACTACTAAGGTGCTCGAGTACCTATCGAAACTAAACGACATACAAAATACCAACCCAACATCATAATAATCATACCTAGACGCAACAACAATCGCCCGTTGATCCCCAACGAAGCCTGCAACAAATAAAATTCAAGAACGCATCAATATCATAATTTTCTGAAAATGCAGTTTGAGCAGTCCCACGAAAAATGCCATAACTCACTCAATTTTTATTCAAAAATTTCGAATCTTATATCATATCGAAGGTATCAAAAAGTTCTACGTTTTTTGCGTTGACAGTTTTCCCAAAATCTTGACCGAACATTCGCAGTTTTAATAAGAACAGTAAAAACGTGGTTTAGATCTAAAAATTTTCCTTCAAAATCGATTAAAACAATTAACTGCTCAAACTACTACACATCATACATGGATTTTACGCATAAAAACAACGCAACACATACTATGACATGATCGATGCAGCAAAAGAAAGATTATACGTGCCTTATGATGATAAACTTTACCGAAACGGCGATATCGATGCGGGAACGGAGCGAGGCTTGATCCGGGACGAATGTGGCGCGAGAATCTGGAAGAAAACTCAACAAAACTTGTTGGAAATTGTTAGAGAAGGGGGCGGCTGCTATGGGGAGAAGAACCCTAAAATTTCTTTTCAAAAAAATCTGAATGAATGGAGGTGTGTGCGCGTTGTGCAAAAAGCGTGAGTTTTAGTGTGTAATCATGTGTGCGTGCGTGCGTTTAGAGATAAATTAAGGGATTAATTTCCTTAACTAAAATAATTAACATGCTAACCAATATACTAATTAAATGTTAACATCATTGACAAATAAAAGGAAAACTATTCCTACTAATCTTAAATAAAATCCTCTACATTAAAATAAAGTGCACCCTTGACAACTTTAAAAGTTTTAAAGTGTTAAAACTCACTAAATAAACAAATTAGGCTTTAAAATACTAACTCTTCATAAATTAATTAAAATGCCCCACTCTTAACTTAAAATAAAATGCCGCATTAAAAATTGCCAAAATCGTCACCGGGTCTTTTCCTCAATCCCGCCTCGAATGATCGCCTGAAACATGAAAATCGAAAAAATATTTTACCGTGCATCACATAAACATGACTAATTTAAAAATAATGTATTTTCATAAATCATGCACTGATAAGATCAATTTAAAATTAATTAAATGATTTACTAATTAAATAAATGCATGGGTTATACGTGTGCTGAATTTGGGCACTACACTAAATGTCTTTTGACCAAATTATGAACGGGTTTGGAAGTCGGCGAATGTGGCCGAAGACCTCTCCACCCCCGTAAAATATGACCGGGTTTAGATCAGGATTGGAAAGCGGTAAAGTATGACCAGGGACCAATCCACCCGTTAAATTATGAACGAGGATCTCATGTATGTGGTAGTGGACTTCCCCTGCCAGCCTAGTACTCTGGTTTAGTCTGATCGGGCGTATTTATGTATGGGTCACTTGCTTTGAAACATATCTCTACGCAAAATGATATAATGTATGCTCAAGTATGTATGATGCATGTATGTTCAAGAAAATTCTTATGATGATGGCACGTTTATGTTTATGCTACTACGTTAATGATTCAAGTACATTTATGCTATTACGTTCAAGTTTCAAGTATGTACGTCTTACTTTAAACATGCATGTGGTTTTATTACGTATTACTTGTTATTTCCAGTTTATGCATGTTGAGTCTTTAGACTCACTAGATTTGATCGATGCAGGTGAGGATGAATTTGAGGAGACAAGAGGTGATGACCAGTGAGCTGGCTTGGACTGAGCGGGAAGCTAAACCCGAGGACCACCCATGTTTTTAAGTTTTTATCGCAATGCTTCAACTACTCTGATTTTACGTTTTGGTTTATGATGTTTAAACAAGTATTTTTCTTTAGCAAACTTTATATGTGATCTATCTTATTGCAAATACTTTTGGTTGGACAGTTTATTTATGATCACAATTTGAAAGTATATTTTATATTTAAGAAATTTTTTGTTTTTCTGCAAATTTCAAGTAGTTCAAAATAAGATACGTTACAGTTGGTATCAGAGCCAGGTTCTTGTAAAGGGTTATGCCTACTGCAAGTTGCGAGAAGCTCACGAAGCCACACCTCAAGTCTGTAAGTTTAAGGGTTTGAATTATTCCATGTATTAAGCATTAAGTCATGATTTCAGCATGTCCATGTTTTAATTTCAAATTACGTGCATCTTATGCTATTGATATTATATTCATGTACATTGGGTTACGTGCTGGGTAAATTGTTGGATCAGTATGCCTCCTAGACGCATGATTAACCGGGAAGCAAGGGATGAGGACAGAGAGGCTCGAGAGGAAGCGAGAGACGCTCCTCCTCCTCCACCGCCAGATATGCAGGCACAGATGCTTGCAGGTATGACTCAGTTCTTCGCACAATTCGGGGGAATCCGGGCGACAGTGGACATGGGGGCGAGGCCCAGGCCAGAGGCTGTGTAGGAAAGGTTTAGGAGGATGAATCCTAAGAAGTTCTCGGGGACTACTGACCCGATGATAGCTGAAGGATGGATTAAGTCCATCGAGGTGATTTTCGCTTTTATGGAGCTGCAAGATGCAGATAGGGTCAGGTGTGCCACATTCCTTCTGACATAGGTCGCCAGGTTATGGTGGGATAGTGCATCGGTGTCAGTGGACTTGCAAACACTGACGTGGAATGGGTTTAAAGAGGTATTCTACTCCATGTACTTCACTGAGGAAGTACGATCTAGCCTGACCAGGGAATTCATGACGCTGCGACTGGGAGACAGCAGCGTGGCAGACTTCGTCAGGAAGTTTGAAAGGGGGTGTCACTTTGTGCCCCTGATAGCTAATGATGCTCAGGGTAAGCTGAGGCATTTAATGGATGGTTTGCGGCCGATCTTGCCTCGTGATGTGAGGGTTGCTGGTCTGACTACGTATGCCGTTGCCGTGTCTAGAGCCTTAGCGGCAGAGCAAGACCAGAGAGACATCATGGTTAACAGGCAGGGCAAGAGGCCCTATCAGGCACCGCAACAGCAGCATCAGTGACCTCAATTTAAGAGACCTTACCAGGGGCAGGCAGGGAAGAAGCCATTTCAGGGACCACCGAAGGGCAAGGGTTCTATTCCTCAACAGAAGGCTCCTCAGAGGCCCGTTGAGTACCCAGTGTGCCCGAAGTGAAGCCGCCAGCATCGGGACATTGTTTATATGGATCGGGCAAGTGTTTTAAATGCGGAGACAGTGATCACATGTTGAAGGACTGCCCCATAGTGGAGGCAGCCAACCCAGGGTAGAGTGTTCGCCATGCAAGCAGAGGAGGCAAACCCAGACACGACCCTGCTGACTGGTAACCAATTCAATTCAGCACCGCATTATTCTTGCTATGCATGCTTTGAATTTTATTTGGGATTATTAGTGTGCAAGTTAATATTTTGGTGACTTGGGGTATAAATTTCAACTATGCTTGAGGTTAAGATTAGAAATTTTTGGAATATAAGCTTTTGTGTTGTACCGACGTCTCTCAGGAAATATTTTCATAAAGAGAGTAGCCACGAAGACCTTGATAGATTCAGGGGTCACTCACTCTTTATTTCGGAGACGTTCGCTAATCTTCTGGACGTTAAGTCTATTGGATTTGACGTGAGTTATTCAGTAACGGTCCTATCAGGGGAAGAGTTATCAGCTTTTAGTGTAGTCAGAGACATCGATCTTGAACTACCGGGCAACCTAGTGTACGCCGATCTGATCGTTTTGCCGATGCCAGAATTTGATATTATCTTGGGAATGGACTGGCTTCCGAAGAACATAGTTCTCATTGATTTCTAGAAAAGGTTAGTGTTAGTAAGACCTTTGGGCATGGAGCAGTTTCTCTTTGAGCAAGATAGATGGAGGAGTTTCCCTCGCATGATCTTTTGCATGCAAGCACGGAGTCTTATTCACAATAGTTGTCAGGCTTTCTTGGACATATGAGTGATAGTGGATTGTCTTACGAAATCATCGCATTTTCTAACTATCAAGATGACATTCACCATGACACAGTATGGTGATTTGTATATTCGATAGATAGTTCGTCTGCATGGGATTCTCGTATCTGTTGTTTCTGACAGAGACCGAGATTTACATCACTTTTCTGGAAGAGTCTGCATGCAGCGATGGTGAATAATTGTTATTTAGCACAACATTACATCCTCAAACCGATGGTCAGTCAGAGAGAATTATTCAAATTTTAGAGGATCTACTTCGAGCTTGTGTGATCGATTTCCAAGGAAGTTGGGACCAAAATTACCTCTAGTGAAGTTTATCTATAATAATAGCTATCAATCATCTATAGGGATTGCTTTTATGAAGTACTATATGGAAGAAAATATAGATCACCTATTCATTGGGACGAGGTTGGTGAAAGAAGGGAAATTGATCCTGACGACATCAAGCACACAACCGAGATAGTAGTCAAAATTCGAGACAGAATGAAGACTGCACAAATCCGACAGAAAAGTTATGAGGACAAGCAAAGAAGAGAGTTAGAGTTTGTAGTGGGAGACAACATATTGGTGAAAAGAGCACCTATGAAGGGTGTTATGCGATTTGGCAAGAAAGGCAAACTTAGTCCAAGATTCATGGGCATTGCCACCGATGCTATCTGGAGTACACAATGTGTTTCATATCTCGATGCTGCAAAAGTACATATCAAACCCTTCACATGTACTAAATCATGAACCTCTGCAATTGACTCCAAATGTGACTTGTGAGGAAAGACTTATACAAATCTTGGGTAGGCAAGAAAGAAAACTCTGATTCCAATGTTCAAGGTCAACTGGCTAAATCACTCGGAGGAAGAAGCTACTTGGGAAAGCGAGAGGGACTTGAGGAGTCACTATCTGGATGATGCGACTTTGATTGTCTCAATTCCAAGAGCAGGTTGTCCACAAGTAGTATAATTCGGTGAGTTCGAATATCGTATTCACAGGCAAGCTATGTTAATTACAAGTCCACTACAATGTCCTTTTGTTTTTTTTTTCTTTTAATTTTTTGAATCTTTAATTGGTAATTTTTTAGTTATTCAAAATTTAATTTAAGTAGTTGAGATTAGAGGATCTATTCTTGGTATTTTAATAAAGTTGATATTAATAAACATCATTGAAATCCACTTAATAAAATGGTTCCAATATATGAAATAATCATATTTATATTATATTATATATTATTATCTTATAAGTATATAATATATACAAAAACTTATAAATGTTGTTAAGTATTTATTGTGTTATATATATATTTGTAAACACTAATCAAGATTCCCACTTTAAATTGTTGGTAATATAAAACTAACATTTAAATGGTACCAAGAAATTAATATTATGATATATTCATATATAATAAATAAAGGAAACCACTTTAAATGGTTGGTAATACCAAACTAACATTTAAATGGTTCCAAGAATTTAGTGTAACATATAGCAACAATAAATCAAAACTCTCACTTATAAGTAGGGTATAATAATGCTTAAAAAATAAATATAACATAAACAATAAATAATGATAGACTTAATTTAATTGTGGTAATGATAGTCAAAACCAGTATATCGCGTAAATTAAACCTGAAGATATCTTAAAGCAGTAGCTAATATATCGCTTTCACAAAAGTAGTATTTTTCGAGTACTTATCCGCTTAGTAAATCAGAAGCAGAACTTGACTACTGAATCAGAACCAATCGATCTTATATTAAATGTTACCGTTACTTTATCAAGTACGAGTATTAAATGCTTCATTAAATGCTGAACTAAGTCATTTAATACGCCTCACCTATTTTAGTATAAAACAAGACTGATTGTTTTGAAGCCTTTTTGCAGTAACTCTTTTAGGCAATAAAGCTGATTTTATCAGAAGTCAAAGAAGCCAGTTTTTTATAAACGTTGGATTCAAGACTTCTATATAAATGCAAGATCAACGACGTTTACAAGTCACCAAAAAACTACGATCTTATTCTCTAACATACGAACGTTGAATTGAGCACTCAGATTTTCTTATCATCTTTAAAGCTCAATATACAGAAAAGCAGCACACCCTTCATTTAAGTTATCTGATTTTTTGAGATCAGATTGTGCTAACTGTTTCTTATTTTCTCTAAAATCATTATCGAGTTATTATATCTTTGAGAAGAGTTTGTAATCTGGAAAATAGTCTTTTCCAGAACTTCTTTGTATTCGTATTATCGTGTTGAGAAACTAAGAGTTTCAGTAGGCGAAGGATAAGTCCTGCTGAAGTGGGTGTATACAAGTGTTGTACTATAAAAACTAAAGTCTTTTAGTGATACCTTCTGGAAACAGAAGAAGGGGAAGACGTAGAAGATTTCATCTTCGAACTTCCATAAACAACTATTGTCTACTGCTTACTGTTCTATCATTATACACCCTTAAACCATCAGATCGTTTTCGCACTATATTGTGGTCTGCTGGTTTTACACTTGAACAAGATTTGCTATAATCTCTAACAGGATTCTAGCACCCTTTTGCAAAAATGACCATCAACGGAATAGAGTTTATTAACCCCCCCCCCCCCCCCCCCCTCTAAACTCCATATCAATCTCCAACAAGTGGTATCAGAGCAGATTTTTCTTGTTCTCTATTTACAACAGATATGGCACACTTCAGCAACGTTCCTATGTTCTCAAAAGAAGACTTTGATGATTGGAAGATCCCGATGCAAGCTCATCTTGCAGCCCAAGATGATGACATGTGCTATGTCATCACAGATGGTTCTTTGAAGATCTTAAAATCTAACACTGCTATTGCTGTTATTGAGGGAGCGCCTCAAATGGTTGAAAAGCACAGAAGTGAATGGACTGGCAAAGATAAGAAGAAAGCCAATCTTGACAATGTTGCGAAGGACATTTTTTACAAAACCCTTGACAAAAACACCTTTAGCAAAATCAAAATGTATTCTACTGCTAAATAAATTTGGGAGAAGCTCATCCAAATCTTTGAAGGAAATGAGCAGACGAAGGAGAATAAACTGTCTGTAGCAATGCAGAAATTCGAGAATCTCAAAATAAAAAGCTGGAGAAACTCTAAATTAGTTTGATGAACGGTTCAGCAGCCTGGTTAATGAACTAGCAGCTCTTGGGAAAGAGTATGGCAATAGAGAAATAGCACTCAAGGTGATGAGAGCTTTACCCAGGGGAAGGGAAGTTAAACAATGGCTATGAGAGTCTCTAAAGATCTAAACAAGTTGGAGCTACATGACTTGTTCGCTGACTAAAGGCCTATGAGTTCGAACTAGAAGTAAGAAGTGGAGAAGAGCCCTCAACAAATCTACCAACCAAGGCTCTTGCTGCTACTGCTGCTACTACTTCTACTGCTGCTGTTGCTATAGCTGTTCCACAAGCAGTACCTGCTACCTTAATTGAGAGCACCTCTGGAAAGACTGCTGAAAAGATCAGCAATGATGCTATGTCTCTCTTTGTAAAGAAATTCTCCAGATTCATGAAGAAGAATCACCGAGCCTACCAAAGCCCTAACAGGAACTTCAAGAAGGATTCACCACCTGGTGACATGGCATGCTTTAACTATGGAAAGATCGGTCACTTATTGTTGATTGTCAAAAGCCCAAGAAGGATGACCAAAAGAAAAAGGAATGACAAGAAGTTGAGAAAAGACCGCAAAGCAATGATTGCTGAGGAAAGCAAATCTAAATGGGCAGACTCTAGCTCTGAGTCTTCTGACTCAGAAAGTGATTCCAGAGAAAGTGATGCAGAAGAGATCAAATGTCTTATGGCAGATATTGAACCAACCTCGACATCTGGAGAGGTACTTGACTTTGACTCTGACGAATTTACACGAACTGATTTAATTAATGCACCGCATGACATGGTGGAAGAGTACTCAAGACTTTCTCAATCATTCGAGGAAGTTAAAATTTAAAATCAAGACTTAAAAGATCAAGTTAGTAAGTTCACTTGCTTGCAAGAGAACATCTGCAATGATTTAAATGAGATGAGTAAGTTAAAAACTGAGAACGAAAGAGTGAATACAGATTACCAAACAGTGAGGTCTGAAAATCAGAAGCTATCTGTTTTGGGAAATGCATGGAATAAGTCTTCTGTTTCTTTAGAGAAGATGCAAGAAATGCAGAAGCAATCCGGTGACAGGAGTGGTCTCGGATTCAGCAATAATGAAAGCATTTCTGAAACAAGTACTAAACCAGAGTTGGATAAAGGCAAAGGGAAATTCATTCACTTTGTCAAATCCAGTGTTGTATATGAACCTGAAGTACCAACTGTTCGAGTTGAAAGAACTGTAAATTAGACGAACAGAGAGAAGCATTATGGTTTGGGTTATGTTGAACGTAATGGAAGAGTTCACCAGAGTTCTGGATCCAGCAGAGGATTCAAATCAGGAGGACAACCCCCTATGAAGGTTAAAAACTACCAGTACTATAATTCTAGACCTGTTCAGAAGAGATACAGACCAGAAAATAAAAACAGAAGGGAAGAACAACATTCGAAGATGCATTCTGTTAATAGCAGACCTTCTGTTGCACACACCTCTTTGGATACCTGAAGTACAAGGTCACCTTGAATTGTACAAATGTGGGTTCCTAAAAGACTGATAAGGATTGGACCTTAATAGATTGGGTACCAGATACTAAAATTTGTGTTTGCAGGAACAGGAGAAGAAAGTCAAAATCAGCAGCTCCACATGGTATCTGGACAGTGGATGTTCCAGACACATGACTGGACAAAAAACTCGACTATCAGAAGTAATGAGTTGTACTGTACCAAAGATAACATTTGGAGATAACTCAAAAGTTAAAACCGTGGGTAAGGGTAAGATTATCCATGGTAACATTACTATCAATGATGTACTTTTAGTTGAAAATCTTTGCTACAACTTGATTAGCATTAGTCAACTGTGTGATAATGGTTATTCTGTGGCTTTCAGAAGCACACATGCACAGTTAAAAATGCTGATGAATCTACTGTTTTAATTGGAAAAAGAGAAGGCAACAGTTACAAAGTTTCTTGGAATACAGATCCTATTAATGTTCCTACATGTTTAGTTGCTTCTCTTAATGATAAACATTGGCTATGGCACAAGAGATTGAATCACCTGAATTTCAAGTCAATCAATAATCTCAAGAAGCAGAACATAGTTGATGGTTTGCCTGATATTAATTTTGCTAAGAATCATGTTTGTTTTGCATGTCAACTTTGCAAGCAGGTGAGATCTAGCTCCAAGAACAAAGCTAGTAAATCAACTTCAAGGTGTTTGGAATTATTGCATATGGACTTGTTTGGTCCAATCCCTATCATGAGCTTAGGGGGAATGAAATATACACTTGTTGTTGTTGATGACTTTTCCAGATTTACTTGGTTAATATTTCTTGTTGAAAAAGATCAAACCAGTAGTCTCCTGATCAAGCTTCTGAAAAAGATTCAAAATGAAAAATCAGTTTTTATCATTAAAATCAGAAGTGATCGGGGTACTGAGTTTACTAACAAGATTCTTGAGTTATATTTGGATGAACAGGGCATTCATAATGAATATTCACCTGCTAGAACGCCTCAACAGAATGAAGTGGCTGAGAGAAGAAACAGAACTCTTAAAGATGCTGCTAGAACAATGCTAGCAGATGCAAACATCTCTCAACGCTTCTGGGCAGAAGCAATCAATACAGCATGCTACAAACAAACAGAACCATGATCAACAAAAGGCACAATCAGACTCCATATGAGTTATGGAAAGGGAGTAAAGCCTAACGTATCTTATTTTCATGTATTTGGTTGCAGATGCTTTGTTCTCAATAACGGTAAAAATTATTTAAGTGCATTTGATTAAAAATCAGATGCTGGACTATTTCTTGGTTATTCAGCAGTAAGCAAAGCTTTTAGAATTTTCAACAATAAAACTCTTAATGTTGAAGAATCTATTCATGTTGTCTTGATGAAGATAGCAGTGCTCCTGAAATTTATAACGTATCAAATCTAAGTAAGAGGTTAGACAGAATTCATCTTGAACTGGATAGTGAACATGATGCAGAACCTAGTGTTAAAGATGCTCAATCCAGAACCAGACATCCTCGGGTAGAACCAATTTTTCAGACACAAGATTTACCAGAATCAGAAGTGAACATTCCAGAACCTGCTACTACTCCAGCTGAGCCTATTTCGATTACATCAAACCAGGAAGAAATATATTTAAACCTTTTGTTTGGAGGAAATACCATCCTCCATCTTTAGTTATTGGTAATCCTGCAGCTCCATTAAGAACCAGAAGGCAAATGATTAATGAATATATGCATGCTGCCTTTATCTCCCAGGATGAACCAAAGAAATTGAAGAAGCTCTTATGGATCCAGTTGGATCGAAGCTATGCAAGAAGAGCTGAATCAATTTAAGAGAAATGAAGTTTGGTTTCTTGTACCCAGACCATCTCATCAAGCTATTATTGGAATTCGGTGGGTATTTAGAAACAAGCTAAATGAGAAGGCACTGTGGTCAGAAATAAAGCAAGACTGGTAGCTCAAGGTTTCAGACAAGAAGAAGGAATTGACTATGATGAAACCTATGCATCAGTAGCAAGGCTTGAAGCGATTAGAATATTTTTAGCCTTAGCTGCTTTCAAAAATATCAAAGTTTACAGATGGACGTGAAAAACGCATTTCTAAATGGTCTACTACAAGAAGAGGTCTACGTTGAACAACCTCCAGGTTTTATCGACCATTTCTTACCTCATCGTGTATTTAAATTACACAAAGCCATGTATGGTTTAAAAACAGGCACCTAGAGCATGGTATGACACTCTATCACAATTTCTTGTCAACCATGATTTTACAATCGGCACAGTAGATAAGACTCTATTTATCCTATTTAAGAATAAGCACATTTTGTTAGACATATTATCTTGATGACATTATCTTTGGGTCAACTAACCCCAAATTATGTGCAAAGTTTGCTAAGTTAATGCAGGATCAGTTTGAAATGAGCATGATGGGAGAATTACATTCTTCCGGAGGACTGCAGATCAAGCAACTTGATACTGGAATTTTCAAAAATCAAGCTAAGTATAACCAAGGAGCTACTGAAAATGTTTGGCATGGAAGCATGCTCTGCTGTTTCCACTGCATGAGGTCATCCACTAAACTTGATAAGGATGATTGTGGACTTCAGTAGAGGTAACTCAGTATCGTGGTCTTATTTGTTCTCTGTTATATCTTACTGCCAGTAGACCTGATATTATGTTTGCTGTTTGTATTTGTGCAAGCTTTCAATCTAACCCTAAGAAGTCACATTATATTGCTGCTAAACGTATTCTGAAGTACTTAAATTGAACTCAAATGTCGGCTTATGGTATCCTAATGATTCATCTTTTAACCTTATTGAATATTCAGATGCTGATTATGCAGGTTGCAAACTAGACAGAAAAAGAACTAGTGGTTTTTGTCAATTTCATGGTGATAGGCTGATCTCCTGGTTTAGTAAAAAGCAGACTTCTATAGCTACGTCTATTACAGAAGCAGAATACCTCGTTGTTGGAAACTGGTGTTCTCAAATATTTTGGATGCAACAACAGCTTAAAGATTATGGAGTTCATGCTTCTCAATCACCCATATTCTGTGACAATACCAGTGCTATAGGAATCATGCAAAATCCAGTACTTCATTACAGAACAAAGTACATAGATATCAGACACCATTTCATTAGAGATCATGTGAAGAAGAAGGACATTCTTCTGGAATACGTTTCTACTGATCAACAAGAAGCAGACACCTTTACAAAGCCTCTACCTGAGAATAAGTTTTCTTATTTTGAAATGTTCTTGGTTTAATTGACTTAAATTGAGTATATTGTTGCTATCAGTTTGATAATTGCTGTCAGTCATTTGTCTAATATCAGTAAGTTCATAAGAAAAAGGAGACAATTTGTGGTAACTACTGTTATTTAAGAATGAAATCGACGTCTTACAACTTGTTTCAAATTTCTTCTACAGCATATTGCCTCACTCTAAACCAGTTGTTTAAATCATGACTCCTAATATTCCAAAAGTTTTCCGTATTGAAGAAAAAGTAAAGCCACTCCCATTCTTTTGACAACAGCAGGTGGTTCAGCACATCATCCTTGACCAGCTCGGATATCTGATCAACTCGAGCAAGCCTTTTGATCTTCCTTGCTTGTGACCTCTGTTTTAGCAGAAGCAGGAAACTCTCCAGTGTTGATTTCTTGAAGATCATGAACAATAGTCCCAAATGGACATAACCTCGTCAAAAATCAAGTCTTCTGCACCTTGTTTTAATTCTTGCAGAAGTTGAGGTTTCCATGAAGGATGAGGAACATGAGTACTGCTTTCACAATCCATTGGAATTCTTTTGTCATTAATTAGCAGAAGTCATCTTTGTTTATAGACAAGAGTTGAGGAAGACGAGGAGTCATCAAGCATTCAATTTTCAGACTACGTTCTTCTCACTCTTTCCTTCTATTTATTTCTTGTACTTGTTATTTGCTTATTTTGCATTAAGTAAAAGCAGTAGATAAACATAAATATGACAAAATGGATCATTTCATTCATAAAACCAGATGCATTACATTGTTTCTATCTATAACATTGTGTTGATATCAGCAGTTTGAAGTACTGCAAAAGTACTTCAGCAGGAACTTAACTAAGCTCTGCAGGACTCTCCTCGCTTTGTGTGATCGCGGTTGCTGAACGGGATGATTTCGCAACTTAGTCCTAATAACAAGAACGAACAATCTAACTGATTGTTCATATTACAGGCCAAGAAATTTCTTCCAAGACTTCAAAACATGAAAAAGGATGTCTTCAGACATCATATTATGAGAAGCTGGAAATAATCCTGGAACTCCTCTGCTGATTTCAGCCTCTAGAGAAGACTCCAAGAGCATACTTGCATCATCCATTTGTGTTTTGTTATTATTTGAGTACTTATTTTAATTTGTGAGATTGCAGGTGCTTATAAAGAGTCTCGGGGAAGCTAAAGAGACGCCCTACCAGTCACATCTTGCACGAATATCAAGATTCTTCTATCACTCTCTCAGATATCGTATCTTTTGCATTTATTACTTGCATTAATTGAGGGGGAATATTTATTTATTCTGTCTTTTCCTTTTCCGTGATTTATCAGAAGAATAAGACGGTTTGTTTTTTCGATAAAACAGCGTGTCTACTGGTTTTTATTCAGACGATGAAAATATTTCAGCACTTCATAACTTCCCGTAGATATTATCATAAGACGACAAACTCTCTTCTAATTTTTTTTTAGTAACCGCTTTCGACAGTCCGCCTTTTATTTTTACTTCTCAAAATTTTTGCATATCTGACACTCTCTGCTCAACTTTTCAAATTCAACCGTAAACATATTGACACATGTCCTTATGTTTCACTGACGGCTATACATGTTTGAATATTAACCGCCTCTTTCATCTCATTTCACTTTTACGCTTTCAAACTTTTGATCTACAGCTACTGCTTTCTCTTGCTCTCATCTTCTACAGATTCTGATTGCAGATATGGACGGAGCATATGCACTGAACGCTTATCAAGTTAATTCGTATCAGTCTTAACAATCAACGACGAAAATCTCGTAAAGATGTTTCGAGCTCTTGAGAAAACTTGCCTAAGAAGATTATTGGAGGCACCAGCAGTTATCTACAAAACTGCTCTTCTGGAATTCTATGCGAAAGCTAAGGTTGTCAATGGGAAAATAGTTTATTCCCAAGGAGATGTATCTATTAAAATTGATGCTGCTCTTCAGGGATCGACCTTCTTCCTCCATGCTCAGGGACTTCAGATTTTTCTGATACATCTAAGGAGGAGATATCAGCTGCCCTTGTTACGTACTCAGCTTTTGGAGAGGAACTCTTCCTTCTTGTTTCAAGAAGCCACTCAAAATGGAGTACCAGGTGCTTGCTGATATTGTTGCTAAAGCACTATTGGTCAAAGCCAGTACTTTTGACAAGTTGACCAAAGAGAAAGTCCAAGTGATGCTGGCCATCACCTTTGAATTCAAAGTGGATTGGAGTTCATTCCTGTTTCAAATCATGAAGGATATGGTGGTAAGGAAGAGTTCTGGCTTTGTTGTTCAAATCAGCAAGATGCTGAAAGATGCTAGTTTTCCTCTTACTACTGATCAGGAAGTTTCTTACGTCACTATGGCTGATGCTGACAATGTGCTCACCTTAAGGCCAAAACCATCTGTTGCTGAGTTCATTGCCATGAAGAAGGAAGTGGGAGATTCTCAAATTGAGGCTCAAGGACCTCAGAAGAAGATAAAGAGAAAAAAAGGGTTATCTCCAGTGATTCTTACAAAACAATATCTGAGGAGCCTGCTGCTCCTACCAAGGCATCTCTACCAGTAACTCCTAGCAAGAAGAAAGCTCGCACTGTTGTTCGCATCAAGAAAACAGTTGCAATCACTGATTTAGACATTGTCCCCTTGAGACAAGTGTTTCCAGAAGCCAGCGCTTCTATGCCAGAATCAGTCCCTGCCTCCAGACTACCAGCTACTTCTACTGCAACCACTTCCTCTACTGCTCCGTTCTTCAGATCGACTTCTGGAGTTGTCATTCGAGAATCCTCCGCTGGGTCTTCTGCATTTAGACCAGTGTTGCCTATATCATCCTTTGATAAAGGCAAAGAAAAAATTGCTGAAGAATCAGAATCTCTTGGCACCAAATCATCTATTTTCACTGGTGTTGATCTTCACATGGAGGAGATTGAGAGAACAGCCATTGAAGGCATGAAATTTTTTGACGAATGGCATAAGGTTTGGGTTTTTCATCCTCTCTCATATTTAGGACAAAAGTTACTTTTGGAAGAATAGTGAAGTACGAGGAGAAAGTTTTTGAACTTGCCAGAACTGATAATGTGATTGAAGCCATGAGCAGGTGAAGCTTTATTCTTGAGCAACTGAAGCAACAGAAGCTGGAATCATTCTTAAAGACTCTTCAGTCTAATTTCAACCCTATGATTCCTACTGCTGCTCAAGATCAGCATGTCATTCGCATTCTGACTGATCGATTGAGAATAATGAATGAGCAAATTCTTTCTCAAGCTCAGGCCTTCGGAGAGCCCGCACAATATTCAGTAGGTTTCGTCCCAATTTTTACTCAAACTAAGCCAATCGAGGAACGAACTACAACTTCACCAGAAGCTATGGTCTCCAGTACTTCTGCATCACCTAAGCGGCCTACTCAATCTTCATCTCTTATTTCTGTTCGAGAATTTGCTTAGGTGGATGAAGTCATTGAATTCATTGTACTTACTGTCTCTGCCACACTAGAAGCAGTTCAGGATGAAGATGTGGTCCAACCAGCAGTCCATTCAACGGTTCGGCCAGCAGACCTACCCATGGCAGAATCAGATGTTGCTCAATCTCAATCATTGCCAAATTTAGAGATTTTCTCTGCTGTGTATCGAGTGGCAATGGAAGCTATTTTGAATGATACATCAATGTCCATTCGAGCCACCGATCAACTGGAAACCTTAAAGCTGCAGAACCACAAGGAAGTGCAGCACCTGAACCATCTACTGCTGTTGTAGGAACCTCTTCTGAACAGCCCGTTGCAATTTCTACTGCTCCTACAGAACGTGTCCCTTCTACTGCACTGATTGTCAATCCTGAAGACTCCTCGACTCATATTGCTCATGTTGCTCATCTTGCTGATATCCGGCAACGTATGATGACCAGAAGCCCCTCCACAGATGGAGAGCAATTCAATCTTGAGTTTGAGATCGAATCACTGAGGCGATCTATTGATAGAATTTCCGAAATCGTCGAGCAGTTATCTTTTGATCGTGCTGGTGAGGTCAGCGCCACCGACTTTTTCCGCAAACGCGTAGCGGATTATGTCCTTAAAACGGCAGAATCATTGTCAAAGCTTGAAGTTGAATATGATCTTTTCCGGAAAAATGTCTTGGCAAGCCATGCTGCCCTTGTGCTGAGTCAAACTAATGTTCTTCGTACTATCTCTGTTCATGACTTGTCTCTTCAATCCATCTCAACTCAAATTGCCGCTACTGACTCCAAGATCGAAACTATCAACGACAAGATTGAGTCTCAATCTCAATCAATTCAAGCTGTAAATGAATTAGTTTCGAATCAAATGCCAATACTGGAGATATTGGATAATGGCTTCATTACTCTTACTGGACGAGTATATTTCTTACTCACTCGAGTTCAGATGTTAGATGCCAAAAAGAGGGAAACAGAAGGCAGACCAGAAGCAAAAGGAAGAATGACAGAAGGAGGACATCACGCAGAATCATCCTTAAGAAACCTAGATCCTCAGAATGAGGATACCGTGTTCCGAGATATTGGAACAGATGATTAAAACTCCTTTAAGCCTTTTGAACTCTGATTTATTGAATATTCTCTTATCAATTGTTTCTTTTTGAAAGGCTATCTGCTTTTATATTCATCTTTACTAACTTCTAGGTTTTGGCATCACCGCAAAGGGGAAAATTAATAGACTTAATTTAATTTCGCGTAAATAAAAACCTGAAGATAGCTTAAAGAAGTAGCTAATATATCGCTTTCACAAAAGCAGTACTCTTCGAGTACATATCCGCTTAGTAAAGCAGAAGCAGAACTTGACTATTGAATCAAAACCAATTGATCTTATATTAAATGTTACCGTTACTTTATCAAGTACGAGTATTAAATTCTTCATTAAATGCTGAACAAAGTCATTTAATACGCCTTACTTGTTTTAGTAAAAAACAAGACTGATTGTTTTGATGCTTTTTTGAAGGAACTTTTTGGCAATAAAGCTGATTTTATCAGAAGTCAAAGAAGCCTTTTTTTATAAACGTTGGATTCAAGACTTCTATATAAACGCAAGATCAACGACGTTTAAAGTCACCAAAAAACTACAAGCTTATTATCTAACATACGAACGTTCAATTGAGCACTCAGATTTTCTTATCATCTTTAAAGCTCAATATACAGAAAAGCAGCGCACGCTTCACTTAAGTTATCTGATCTTTTGAGATCATATTGTGCTGATTGTTCCTTACTCTCTCTACAATCATTATCGAGTTATTATATCTTTGAGAAGAGTTTGTAATATGGAAAAGAGTCTTTTCCAGAACTTCGTTGTATTCGTATTATCGTGTTAGGAAACTAAGAGTTTCAGTAGGCGAAGGATAAGTCCTGCTGAAGTGTGTCTGTACAAGTGTTGTACTGTAAAAATCAAAGTCTTTTAGTGATACCTTCTGGAAACAGAAGAAGGGAAAACGTTGAAGATTTCATCTTCGAACTTCCAAAAACAACTATTGTCTACTGTTTACTGTTCTATCATTATACACCCTTAAACCATCATATTTTTGGCACTATATTGTGGTCAGCTAGTTTTACACTTGAACAAGATTTGCTATAATCTCTAACAGGATTCTAGCACCATTTTGCAAAAACAACCGTCAAAGGAATAGAGTTTATTCACCCCTCTAAACTCCATATCGATCCCCAACAAATAATGATTAAATAATATAAAACATAGATTCTTACCTTTTAATAACCTTATTATAATGGCAAGAGTTTCACATTTTCATCTCAACTTTGGGAAGTTAGCTACTCATTATTCAAAATATAAAACTTTGAATATGAAATTAACATGCTAATTATATTTAAATAAAGAAACAAAGGAAAAAAGAGAGAAATATTATAAACTCAAAGGTTTGTTCATAGAATGAGGGATATCTCATATATTACAATGCACCCCTATTTACAGCCAGATTTGGGGAGACGACCACAAATAAAATATTAATTTTTTACACATAGGTCTTCATTGGTGTTCCAAGAAATTATGTCATCATACACATCAATTTTGAAAATCTTCCCATTCGAATTTTCTTTTCAATAAAACAAAACACGTAGATAATTGAGTTGTTTGAACTTTGGTATTTTTTCATTTGACCAAGAAATTTGAGAAATATGATCTAAATTTTAGAGCATGATAAACCTGTCAGTCTTTTGATGACTTTATTTGTTGCTTAATTTGATCCCAATTGTGAGAGGATTTTATCTCATGCTTGCCACGAATATTGTAGATATTAACATCAAGTTTCTAAAGTTCCAAGAATCATCTTAATCTCATTTGCAACGGCAATGTTATTTTAGTTTTATCGAACCTGTAAAAATAGTAAAACTTATACTT